>NW_027117788.1:600000-880000 GCF_038497815.1 [Lipomyces] oligophaga | reverse complement strand
TTTGTAGAACCCAGTGGCAGATCAAGCAGCGAAGCAGCACCTCGGCCGAAGGTCGTGGGAGGCCTCTGAGATCGTTACAGGCCGCGACTTTTTTGTTCCTTCACCGTCGCTCTTGGCTTCCTGCACCCAAGAAACCAGCATAAGGGAGGGGAAAGCTACGCAATTGCAGAACAGCATCGTCAATCGTAGCAGATTTTAACTCATGGTCAGCCCTACGACTCGCGGTCAACGACAATCCGCAAAAATCAAAAAGCAACTCCAATCTCCGCCAAAACACACAACCTCCTCTCCCCCCCGAGAGCGCCCAACACAAACCCACCAAATGAGAATAGAGCGAACCAGAGAGAACGAAAGCAAGCCAGAGCCAACCTGTTCATCAAACTCGATCCGTGGGCCGCCGGTTCCGGCAGCAGACCCGGACCCAGATCCACATACACATCGCCCCCGCGAAACACATTCTCACCAGGTGCGTCTTCCGACGACCACTCGTTCCCTTCCTCGACCATCCCGCAGAAACACCGCCCAAAGCTCTAGGTTATCCGCCCGTGCCGACTAGACGCCGCACCAGGAGTCTCAAAACGATCGAGGATTGTTTGTGTGTCGGACTCGAGCAAGAGGAAAAGCTAGAGAATTCGTCCAATATTATTGTTGCTCATTATCTGTCTTGAATAATTTCCGTCTCCAAGCGTTTTTTGTTCATCTTCTCACTTTGTACTGACTAAACCTATCAAAACTACAGAGACTCACTTTCCAAACCGCACTCACTCACGAGATCAACTACCGATCACCTTCTGAGTCCTCCAGCCGAATCATCTTCCTTATTAACGAAAAAGAATTATTCTCAGCAACTGCATCTCAAAAATTACACATTTTTCTGCCCCCTTTGTAGCTCAATCCCTTCTCATAAAATAGATCAATCAAATGCTTTCCATAAACAACTACCACATCCGCCGCACATATAATCAATGAATCCACACCCTCGGCAATTCGCTCCCAAGCGCCTTCCATTCACCGCTTGTTTGAAGACACCTCGAAGATGTGTCTCGAACCTGCCGCGCCTGCCGCCGTTCCCGTCTGCTCCGCTACTCCCGGCCATTGCAGTGCCGGCAACAGCGGCACATAATACGACCCAATCCATCCGACAGCAGTCCCGCGCGACATTCGAGAGCCACCACCACATGTTCGGGTCAGATTCGATCTCGCTCTTCTGTGTTGCTCTACCACATCAAGCTTTTGTCTGTATATATTCCCTCCTTCTCCCGCGATACTCTTCACACTTATTCTCTCTCTCTCCCTTTCTCTTCGTCCCTTCCTTGCTGTCTTTTTTTATTTCAAACAGTCTGCTTGACAGCTCTTTAGCAGCAAAAAGGTCCATACCCTTTCGACCTTCCTTTCCATACCCTGCCGATCTCTCTCTCAGCTGCAGGTTTTCCTATACAGTCTTAATTTAATATCGCATTCTGAAAATGTCTGCTGCTACCGAGCCCACCCACGAGAAGGCTCCAGTGTCCGCTGAGGACGAGGAGCCCGATGAGGACATGGATGCTCTCATTGCCGAACTCGAGTCCGACGAAGGTGGTGATCCTTTGGCCGACGACGACGAAGTCGAGGAGGGTGCTTCAGCCCGCCCAGTTCCCGAGGAACTTCTTCAGACCGACCCCCGATACGGTCTTACCACTGATGAAGTCGCCGCCCGAAGAAAGAAATATGGTCTCAATCAGATGTCTGAGGATAAGGAGAATCTTGTTTTGAAGTTTTGCATGTACTTCGTTGGTCCTATTCAGTTCGTTATGGAGGTATGTCAATCTCTTGTTTACATTCTGGTTTCGTTTCCCTTAGGGAGCCGCCCTTCCCGGAGAAGCCGCGCGCGCAATTAGAGGGACGAGCAAACTCAATTCATCTCTACTCTCGCCCTAACCACAAAACTTAATTCTGTGGTTCTCCTATCTGCTCTCTATAGGGATATTACCAAAATTCTCTCTTTGAAATTTATTGGTTTTACTAACAACACTCAGGCTGCTGCTGTATTGGCTGCTGGTCTTGAAGATTGGGTCGATTTCGGTGTCATTTGCGGTCTTCTCGGTCTCAATGCTTGTGTTGGTTTCGTTCAAGAGTTCCAGGCTGGTTCGATTGTCGATGAGTTGAAGAAGACTCTTGCTCTTAAGGCTACTGTTCTTCGTAACGGTTCTATTGTTGAAATTGAGGCTCCTGAAGTCGTTCCTGGTGATCTCCTCCAGGTTGACGAGGGTACCATTATTCCTGCTGATGGTCGTCTTATTACCGATGACTGCTTCCTCCAGGTTGATCAGTCAGCCATCACTGGTGAGTCTCTTGCTGTTGATAAGCATAAAGGTGACAACTGCTATGCTTCTTCATCTGTCAAGCGTGGTGAGGCTTTCATGGTTATTACTTCTACTGGTGACAACACCTTCGTCGGTCGTGCCGCTGCTCTCGTGAACAAGGCTTCCGGTGGCTCCGGTCATTTCACTGAGGTCTTGAACGGTATCGGTACAATTCTTCTTGTTCTCGTTATTGCTACTCTTATGATCGTCTGGATTGCTTCCTTCTATCGTACTGATCCTATTGTTGATATCCTTCGTTTCACTCTTGGTATTACTGTTATTGGTGTCCCTGTCGGTCTTCCTGCTGTTGTTACCACTACCATGGCTGTCGGTGCTGCTTATCTTGCCGAGAAGCAGGCTATTGTTCAGAAGCTTTCCGCCATTGAGTCTCTCGCTGGTGTCGAGATTCTTTGCTCTGACAAGACTGGTACCCTTACCAAGAACAAGCTTTCTCTTTCGGAGCCCTATACTGTTGACGGTGTCGAGCCTGATGATCTTATGCTTACCGCTTGTTTGGCTGCTGCTCGCAAGAAAAAAGGTCTCGATGCTATTGACAAGGCTTTCCTCAAATCGCTTAAGTACTATCCTCGTGCCAAGACTACTCTCGCCAAGTACAAAGTTCTTGAGTTCCATCCTTTCGATCCTGTTTCCAAGAAGGTTACTGCTGTTGTAGAGTCCCCCGATGGAGAGCGCATTGTTTGCGTTAAGGGTGCTCCTCTTTTCGTCTTGAAGACTGTCGAGGAGGACCATCCTCTTCCCGAAGAAATTGTCAATGATTATAAGAACAAGGTTGCTGAGTTTGCTACCCGTGGTTTCCGTTCCCTTGGTGTTGCTCGCAAGCGTGGTGAAGGTCACTGGGAAATTCTCGGAATTATGCCTTGTATGGATCCTCCCCGTCATGATACCGCTAAGACCATTAACGAGGCCAAGTCTCTTGGTCTTTCCATTAAGATGTTGACTGGTGATGCCGTCGGTATTGCTCGCGAGACTTCGCGTCAGCTTGGTCTTGGTACTAATGTCTACAATGCTGAGCGTCTTGGTCTTGGTGGTGGTGGTGATATGCCCGGCTCTGAGGTTTATGATTTCGTAGAGGCTGCTGATGGTTTCGCTGAGGTTTTCCCCCAACACAAGTACAATGTCGTTGAGATTCTTCAGCAGCGTGGTTATCTTGTTGCCATGACTGGTGATGGTGTTAACGATGCTCCTTCTCTTAAGCGTGCTGATACCGGTATTGCTGTCGAGGGTGCTTCTGATGCTGCTCGTTCTGCTGCCGATATCGTTTTCTTGGCTCCTGGTCTTTCTGCTATTATTGATGCTCTTAAGACTTCCCGCCAGATCTTCCATCGTATGTACTCTTACGTTGTTTACCGTATCGCTCTTTCTCTTCATCTCGAGATCTTCCTTGGTCTCTGGATTGCTATCCTCAACCGTTCCCTTAACATTGAGCTTATTGTTTTCATTGCCATTTTTGCCGATATTGCTACTCTTGCTATCGCTTACGATAATGCTCCTTACTCGCCTAAGCCTGTCAAGTGGAATCTTCCTCGTCTTTGGGGTATGTCTGTCGTTCTTGGAATTATTCTTGCTGTTGGTACCTGGATTACCCTTACTACTATGTTTGTTCACGGAAAGCATGGCCGTGGTATTATCCAGAACTTTGGTGTTATTGATGAAGTTGTCTTCCTCCAGGTTTCTCTTACTGAGAACTGGTTGATTTTCATTACTCGTGCCAGTGGTCCTTTCTGGTCGTCTGCTCCTTCGTGGCAGCTTTCTGGTGCCGTCTTCATTGTTGATATCATTTCTACCATCTTCTGTGTTTTCGGCTGGTTCGTTGGTGGCCAGACCTCTATGGTTGCCGTCGTTCGTGTTTGGATTTTCTCATTCGGTATTTTCTGCATTCTCGGAGGTGCTTACTACCTTATGTCTGAGTCCGTTGCTTTCGATCGTATGATGAATGGCAAGCCTATCAAGGATAAGCCTAAACAGCGATCTCTTGAGGATTTCCTTGTCTCCATGCAGCGTGTTTCTACTCAGCATGAGAAGACTACTTAAAAAGATCATGCGCATATTCGGCTTTTTCGTTTTGTTGCACTTTTGAGTTTACCGCGAAAGCCCAGGATCAAGGAGTGAATTTTGATTAGAGGCATGAGGATGACGGAAGTGTATATGTTGAAAGGGAATTGAATTGATGCAAGGACTTTTTAATGATAGAGTATTTTTTGGTTTTTGACCGAGTCGATTGCGAAGATTTGCTTTTGTTTTTGATATATACATATTTTCGGATGATTTTTTTTGCTTGACATGAGGAATTCATTTTGTTTTGATTACTCGGAGCGAAACATTTCGATATTTTGTTTTATCTTTTATAATCGTTCATTTATTTTATCTTTGTTTATTCTATACTCTGGGTGTAATACGTATTTATAATTTTTTTGCCCATCTTCTTATTTTGAGTATCTAGAAAGTTTTTATCTTTACTATATATCCGAAGGCATATATGTCCTTGATAATGAAACGAAATTTATTAATATCCTAATTTGATATTTTTATTGTTTTTCGTTTGATAGTTTATGTGGATCCTGTGAGATATTACTGTCATTATTGTTTATATAATACATTCCTTAACTTAAATTTGAAAAGTAATTTTGGTCCTTTATGATTTGCATGAAGGTGGGTGTAGTGAGAGGGAGGTGCATCTGTCCAGTTAGTTAATTTGAAATAGGAGGATGAAGCAAATGACTCTATGTATTTTGTCAAAATTTCTACTTCCTTCAGTAATCTTGAAGTATGTTTGTTATTATCTATTCAACTTGAGTCTATAAAAAATTCTCTCTTGAGATTACAGTTATGGCCACAGGCGGTGGACTTTATCGAAATTTAAGGGATAGATAGCAATTTTGAGTTAATATGCGCGGAGGCCAAGAAGAACGTATAATAATAAACTATTTATTTGTTTGATGATCAAGGTGGAGTTGAATATTATAAAAGACAACAGAAATAGCTAAAAGAGCCAAGTTAATATAAACTGTAAGTAGTAATATGTGATGTGTCGTTATCAAGACCGGCATCCCGTCTGGACAGATACATGAGGAAATCGTCATCAAGATTATGGACACCAGGCGAATGGAAGATAGATAAAGGAGATAAATTTCGTTGCAACCATTGGACCATATCAACGGAAACTGCAGATTGGTGGTAGAGGTAGAGTTTATGGATATGACGGCTTGGAGTCGCGGAGGAGGTCCAAGAGCTGCGGAGCAAAAGGGACAATTCTCGCGTCGAAGGTATCCGAGGTGGAAGCGATCTTCCGGTCGAGGATATGAGATAGATTAATATCCCTCTTGCAGTAAGCGCTCGGCAATCAGAAAGATCGAGAGTGCGAAGACAAGGCAGTTGAGCCAGTTCCCCTAAAAATTCATCTGTGAACCAATAATTGCCGGCAACAGACATGAACTGAAGGTGCGGTGACGAGGAAACAAGATGGCGGAATATGGGTAATAGCGAGAGCTCTGATGACGATAAATTCGGACAGCAGGTCAAATCGAGGGAGATCAGTTTCGTGAGTGATTGACCCTCTAGTAGTCTATCAACAAACCTGGTCAGGATCTGCGGTTTCAGCGTCCTGCAAAATGCCAGATCGAGCGTCTCAATGTTGGAATATTCATGCGGTATTAAAGGAATATTAAAATTATTATTTGGCCGTGGTGAATCTACCATCCCGTCTTCCTGCACTGCATTGGATATTGATGATATCGTTGGATGCACTCGAGGTAGCGAAGACGTGCCTACGGATGACGCAAGTGATATTCGTCGGCATGTCGCTGGGACGAGAGGTGTCGCATAATACGAATATGCAAGATCGAGGTGTATAAGATTCGGTACCGACTTGTAGAGAAACATAGGTGAGCCTTTTGGAGATTGAGGAGGGATTCCGACTTGTACCAATGACAGAACTTGTAGTTCAGTTAAGTTAGCCAGAACTACATCCTCGAAGTCCGTTGGTAAATGTATGAGTTGTGCCGCATCTTTCCCACGAGCGCCGTCCAAGACCAGATTCTTCAGTCGAGTATGTCTTTTGACTCTGTCTGGCGGATATTCCAGCTTCCACAAGTAATTCTTCCAGTTTCGCATGTCGAGTGCGTTATCGGAAACCCGGCTCTGCATGATAAACGAATGTCGCTCTCGAACTCGATAAAGGTACAAGACTTCCAGAGCCGGTAGTTGGCCGAACATGAGCGCTTGCAAAACCTCCTTCCATTCACTCGAAGAAGTGCGCAGGATCCGGAGATTCTGGAACCGCAATTGCGTTAGGTATGGATCACTGACCAGCGGTCGAATCGGAAGTCCGTCAAGGTAAAGTTCTTGGAGTTTGTTTCCACTGATTCCCTGAAATAAAATTGTCGATAGGTCCCGCATATCTGACTTCTTTATAGCGGGAAATGACACTTTCCGGACTCGTCCGTTCGATCGATGAAGTAAGGTCCGCAAAATCTTCGGCGTTAGAAACCCTTTGAACTTCATATCTTTCAGACTAAGATCCGTCCACGCTAAAGCGTAATTTGTGAACTCTCGATTCCACGATTTACAGACACGCAGTAGTACAACTATAGACTGCAGTGGTAGATATTCAAGGATCATATCAATAATTTCAAACGGCAGGATTTTAACCATATCTGTAGCCGGCGCAGGAGCATTGCTTTCGGTTCCAGATCTTGTTCTGGTTCGGGTTCGTTGTCGTTTTTGCGCCGGAAGAACCTGATTAACTTCAGTATTACTCCGCTGAGACGTTTCGTGGGCAGACGATGCTTTCTTCTTTGTAATCCGACTTTGTATTTGATCGAGCTGAGATTTCATAATTTCAGTCAAAGCAGGTGTACTTTTGCGCTTGGTGTTTTGCAAACCCTTCTTGTACATTTCTACCGCAGCTTCATCTTGTCGTAGTAATTGGTAGTTCTTGCCCGCTCGCAAATAGCCATGCGGATCATTCGGTCTCTCCTTAATAACCAATAAACCACAGTTTAGCGCTTTTTCGTAATCATTGACTTTCTCATAACACGAAGCCAACAATTCACGAAAATTTAGGGTGTTTTCTTGTTTATCCCGTTTAACCAGCTAAAATCCCGTCTCAGAATGAGTCGACGCGTCAAAATATGGAATACTAAACTTACAACCTCAAGGGCAGCTATTGCCGAATGATAATCACCCTGTGACAGCTTCTGCTTGATCAGATGTGTCGTCTGATTTCTGGATAATCGGCATTCGCTCGACATAATTGTTGTTCAATGAAATGGTTGAAAACTGACTACGGTCGGTAAGCGATACCAAGAAAGTCGCGTACAAGATCATACTGTGGGGTAGGGTAAAATTATGTTAGCCTTAGAAGATCATCCATGTGATTGACATTACTATTACCATTACTATTGCTATTGCTATTGCGAGAAAATAGAGATAAATATCGGTGAACTACTGACTTAAAATGTTGACAAAATGTTCTACTTGAATATTTAATATGTATGAGGAGTGAGTCCCTTCCTGTCAAACACCAGAACTATTGCGTATCTTGTTCTACTGCTCTGATCCATGTCCATCAAATGATACTTGCCTTACAACGTCAAAGCTCAAATATAATAATTTTACAAATCATCTGGCAAGTGATCGGCTTTTACTGTGAGCTCAATTTATTCTATCCATAGTATATTAAAAATATATCAAAATACCATGGCGAATATACACTGCATCCGGTTAGGGCTATATCTCCCAATTAAATCAATCAAGGTCTATCAGAACTATTTGATGATAATAAATTTACGTCCAGGAACAGCAAGTGATTAGGTCCAGGATGGCCAATACTGGTAGGCTGTCTCGAGCGTCGATTCCTGGATATTACTATGGTAATCTCATTTTAGTAAACAGAGGTTTATGAAATTAAGATCAGATTAGATGAGGATAAGAAAAAATACTTTCGAATACTGTCGGCTGGAGCAGGAGGAGGTTCAAGTTCGTTTATCACGCGCGATACAGTTCACAATAATGAGAGCAAGGTAGAGTGAAGTTGAGATTAATAATAGGATTGTTCACATTGATGAAAGAAGAGAAAGATAGTTATACCGGAGCGATTCGAAAACAAAATCATGCGGTCTTACATTCCTGACGCGTTTGTCCGTAAGCTGGACAGCACAATTGTGAGAGGAAGAATTGCGCTGGAAATAGGGACTTATTACGATACTACTCGCAGCTCGATAGCCCAATATCATGGGATAGTTCGTGGTTCAATCTTACAACTCCAGGTTGACCAGGAGCGGGAGGATTGGATAGAAAATCTCGGGAACATTGAATATTTAGAAACGTTCAATGAAGGATATCCAGCTAAAAATATGCTGGTCTTTTCTCGAAATAGCGGATATGGTGGCATAACAGACACTATGTATTGGAAAGAGGCCAATAAAGGCCGACGGAAGCTGTCTGGTCCCATGGTAGAACTATTGAGTGGCCATGTTCCCCTCACACAGGTGATCACTGCCCCGAATCGAGTTGCGTAAGACAAGTTTGTATATTAGATATGACAGATTTGATAACATAAGTTGCAGATATGTGAAACGGCCTGCGATTAATCCAGGCTACTCCTTTGACGTCCATGTATCTCATCGAGAGACGAAGTCAAAATTTTCGATGATGGTCCCAGACTACGTACAATGCGGACTGTTTTCGGGAGGCAACACTGAACAGTCAGGGACTTTGATTCTTGCAGGCGGATTAAGAGTTGGGACGCACGAGGCGAGAGATGGTTATAAAGCATGCTCAGTTCGACGCTTTTCCAGTGACGTGTTTGCTCTGACAAACACGACGCCAGAGCGCAATAGCTACATGTCTGGTCATCGTAACGGGCGGATGGTTATGTATGACTCCAGGATAGAGAGGAAGCATGATCGGCTAAATGGAGGCGGAATCGAATTTGGCCATCATGCGAGTGCTATAACACAGATGAGAAAGGTCAACGAAGATTATTTGCTCGTGAGTGGGCTTGATAGCACGGTGAGTAGGATCTGCGAAATAGATTTGGATATATATTTATATAGCTTTTGCTAACAACTCGGTCTTTGTTAGCTGGCACTGTATGACATGAGATTCACAGGGTCACAAAGCCACAAAGGTCAAATATCAGAACCTGTCCTGAATCTCGAAAGGGGATACGTAAATAGATTCAGATTTGACCATGCGTTTGCAGTGTCACCGGACAGCCGGTTACTAGCAATAGGCGGCCAAGATGGCCGCATATCTGTCTACAATATCTCGACAGGCCGGCGTCTCGAGTCTCAATTAACACGGCAAAAGTACGATCAGGTGGTGAAATGCGCAGCATGGACAGAGGCATTGAATTCGAACAAATACAGCTCTGAAGGATTATTGGTTGGAAATGGGCTAGTGGTCGAGTACTGGACAAGCTATAATCAGGATTTGAGCGAGATGGACAGGAGGTGTGGACTGAATGCTGAAAGCTGACAGATGACCATTGACTTGCTTGTTGTATTCATGCGGAGTTTTTGTCGACCTGGCTATATAGAGCTGCATAATGTTGGGTCCTTAGTTCGGTTTAATGATGTGATTTCAATGCCGAATTCTGTATATATTTGGGTATTTTAGTTTACATATTCATACTCCTAAACGACATCAGTATAGTGCAAATGCCTTGCATGTGTATAGAATATCAGCAAAGAAACAAACAAGCAGAATTTAGATGTCTGGATATAATATCTTGTTCAGGAAACAGAACAATAGACGCACGTGATGACGAATCGGTTTGTTATATCAGCTGTCGTATGGCGACTTGTTTCGAGAGCTGGGCATTATTGTCGAAACAGCACAGAAATCTTTACACAGATTACGGTTATGGCTTCTTTCTTCGCTTTGTAAAAGAGACTGCGGATCAGGCCAATTGTAGATACAATCAATCGATTCATACGAGATCTAGATTGAGGAAATTTCAACCATTTGAATGTTGACTAACGAAAAGCCGATATCAGATATATTTTCTTTCTCTCCAAAGCTGGCTATCCAGTCCATTCTAGATCAAGCCACTCCACCAACTTTCCTATGAATTGAGCTCCGTAGCAGTAGAACGTGCAGTTCTGAGGCAAACTCTTGGTGATGATCGCCTGATTAGGAGAACCAGAGGCTCATGTGCAAGCGGCAGATTTACCGGAACAGGAAACCAAAAGCTACTTCGGCTGAATAAAGAGCTAAAGCCAACGGCCGAGCACAGCCGGACGCGATACCAGAGTAGCCCACCCAAACAAAGCAAGCGCCGGAGGCTGAAGCGACAATAGATTGAAAGCAGGCAAACAAGGGACTAGTTGCTATAGGTGGCTCTGGTTCAGCGGTGCCAGTTAGGCGTCCGCTCCTGAAAGGGAAAAAAACACTTCTAAGAGTGGAAGGGACAAGCGGATACTGTTCTTAAGATCGTCTGTGGTCTGAGTTGATCCATATGGCCATGAATTGCTCAGGCGATTATAGAAGGAAACAAGAAGCCAGGGATAGATTGATCAGCAGATCTCTGGTTCACTGAGCGCTGAACAGTGGATATCTTCCCTGTTGGGTTTTTTGATATAAAGTCGTGCTATCCGTCTGCAGCAGGCACTTGCTCCCTGCAAGGCTAAGGTTCTAGCTTATTCATTTTCCCACTACGATTGCTCATTTTTAATATTGCAAATCTCGACCCATCTACGCCTGATCAACTGATCCTATTTCAGCGGTCTCGACTCGCCGTGTTTGTTTTGGTTTTTTTTTTTTACTCTCGTTATTTGTGAGCTAATTTTTTTTCTCGACCATTGTTTCGAAGAAATAAAAATAAGAAAAATCCCAGGAAAATCGCAATCACTAATAGCGTTACGACGCGCGTAAAGTCCCTTGCTCTATTCGCCACGCGGCAGAAACACATCACAGCCGTGTGTGTATTTTCTGTTTTCTTTTGACCACGTTTGACTTGGAACAAACAGCAATTATTATTAGTCACGGGGGGCGATAAATGTTGTTTATGTTCACTTTTTAAGATATTTGAACGACAGATTTTTTGCTTTTTTGTTTCAGAGAATCAGGCTGAAATATTTATATACCGTGTCTGCCATACACACACACATATCTCAAATTCTGGATCAGCAACCGATTATGCGGAGCGTACCTTGCGGAGAAGAACGGCGTTCTGATCGCGACTTTACAATCATCATGGGCGAGCAGACTTGGCACATGAACGGAGAACAGGAGAATAGGAACGAGAGTGTTATGTTGTCGACTAAATCTGCTGGAAATGAGCAACCGCCGTCTCGGCGACCGCCTTGTATGAGACTGCCGTCCTGGGAGTCACTGGGATCTGCAGTCTCCTCGGATAGTTGCGAGAGCGGCGATGAAGAGTACAGATATCAAGATGACGATGCTACGGCGATCGTGCAGAATATTAAGCCGATTCTGAAGCCAGTCCTGAAAGAAAATCAAGTCGACAGAATGAGCCGAAGCCGGGAAGATGGGTGCTGGTCGCCTATGCCCTGGTTGTTCGATCATGTTCCAGACGACTGGTTGCTTGCCCAGCGACAAAGTGCAATCAAGTCTGCAGACATGCCAGTGGCAAAGATTCGTAACGATGACTATATCGTTCAGAGCGACAATATAATCCCGATTTCGATGTCGGCTTCGTTGTTGAGTATGGTTCCTGGTGGGTCCGATCAATCTCGCCGGGGACGCACTGTCGAGATTGAGGACAGAGACAAAATTATTTTACGGCCTCGAGGAGATGAAGATTCTCGACGAGCTGACCGGCGGCGATCTGCTCTTAGTTCGCCTATTATTAGCGCTGACTTGGTTCATGATGGTCAAGAAGAGGACGAGGACGAAGAATACTGTTTATATGAAGAGCCTGAAGAGCTGGAACAAGAATTCGACCATCGTGGTCGTCCGGTTCTTCGCCTGCTAACTACATTTACAGGAGGATATGATTTAGAATATTTGGGCTAGTTTAATCAGAGTACTGGCAGGTATAATTTTTTTTTGTATGTATTTGAGCTTCTGCTGCTTCTGGAGAGGGTGTCAAGGATTCGGTCATAGGGGTGCATTTTGGAGTTATGTAATGAATTATTCAGCTTTCTTTGTTGAAACCTAATAGATAATGTAATGTGTTAGTAATGATAGAGTTCTTCAATTCTGAGTGTTTGGTAGAGCTGAATGTAGCCATGACCGCCTTCGGCAGGCAGGGACCGCGGTGGACGGCTGTCGTGTGCCGTAGACTGCAGAGCGGACTCCGAGAATGCTCCGATCCGGCCAGCAAGACCTAGTGCACTACATCGACAACTCATGGTTCTGTGAATGATTGCACACAAACCTGGACTTATGGGCCATACTCAAAAATGCCAATGTCGATAGCCAGTTCATAAGTTCATAAGTTCATGCAGATATACGATCTATATACAGAATGCGATTAGATTCCAACATGCCAGCACACGATATTGGAAGCACTTCATTGGACAGACGAATTCTGTGGGGCAACGCGCGGGGAGCAGCTGCGAAGCCGCCAGCTGCGGTCTGCGGCGTGCGGGGGCGGGCTTTGTGTCTCAGATTGAGTTTTCTCCACATTTGACTCCACCGGCATTGGTGTTTGTTTGGCGGCACATACATTACAGCGCAGCACAGCAGTAAAGCAAACTACGCCAGCCCTTTTTTCTATTTGCCTCCTTCTTCCACCGGCTCCGGCTGCTCAGACGACCAGTTATTATCGTTTGTCCATATTCTGATAATCTCATTTGTCAATTTCACTTTGCGCGTTTTCGTCCACTTTCGTGTGTCTGTCCTTCTTTTCTCTTCTTCTTTTTAGTCTTAAATATTTTTCTTTCGTGTTTTAATAGAAACCATCGCATTCGAGCTCATTAATCGAAAATAACCATGACTTTTTCGTTTTCGTTCAACCCGCACTCTTCGTCTTCTCCAGTGGTATGTTTGCGCCGGTTAATTACTATCTGCCTAGTCGGCTCGTTTCTCTGTTGCAAGTTACTGACCACGATTTTTCTTCGCTAGACCGACCCCGTCGATCCAGTCGACCCTCTCGACGACTTTGATGGCCCTGTCCTCGACGACCCTGACGAGCCTTTCCCTCAAGGAGGGCATCCAGGAATCCCCGGGCTCTGGAAAAACCCGTACTTCAAGAAAGTGCCGGTCAGCGGCTCCAGCAGCGCCAGCAACAGCGGCGGTACGTCGCCGACTTCGTCGTCGCACTCCGACTCGTCCGATTTCGATGACTCGTTACACTCGCGAGTCAAGAAGTCGTTTCAACACTGTGTGTCCGAAGTCAACAACGCGGGCAACTTCGCTATCTACTGCTCCCGTTCGTCGTCGATGGCAAACACTCCTCTAACACAGTCGACCACTACGTCGGCAGCTCCTTCGGTCGCGAATAGCCGTCGCAATAGTGCTTCCCATTAGGTATTCTGAATCTACGTGGTGCCTGAGATGAGCTTAGACTTCGTTTTGCACTTGTGTATCTGTTACAGAATGCGAGTTCGTACTGTTTTTATTGCTTCTTGTTTTGTTTTGTTGGTTATTCACGGCAGGTCATGTATATAAATGGATTCGTTTGGTTCGGCTGAGAAGGTAATACACTATTTTTCCTAAAAATTAAAGGTAAACATCGTTGGTGATTGCCACTACAAGCTCAAGGCAAGACCAGTGTCTTCATATCGTTTCCCTGAATCAAATCGACCAAGTTCTGCGCGGTTGTCGAAGCAATATTCATCAGGGCCTCGCGTGTCAGGAAGGCCTGGTGGCCAGTGATGCAGACATTCGGAAAAGTCAACAATCTCGACATGGTGTCGTCTTGCATGACGTCGTCAGATGAGTCTTCAAAATACATTCCTGATTCGTTCTCGTAGACGTCCATGCCCACTTGCCCGATCTTACCCGATTTCAGATATCGAATTAGTGCGACCGTGTCAACGAGACCGCCGCGAGACGTGTTAATGATCATGACGTTGTCTTTCATGGCATCAATCGATTCGTCGTTGATCATATGGAAAGTATCTGGCGTGAGCGGACAGTGGAGGGAGATGATATCCGACGTCGCTAGCAGTTCATCCAGTGCAATGTATTTCATTCCGACCTCTGCCGCGCCCGCAGGATTGGGATACGGGTCATAGCAAACGACTTCGCATCCAAACCCCGCGCAGATCCTTCCCGTCAGTAGTCCAATCTTGCCCGTCCCTATGATCCCAACTCGCTTCCCGTACATGTCGAATCCGGTCAATCCTTCGAGAGAAAAGTTGCCCTCTCGAACTCGCGCGTAAGCTTTATGTAGCTTACGATTCAACATCAACATCAGGCCGACTGCGAACTCGGCCACTGCGTACGGAGAATATGCAGGCACACGTGCGACTCTGATTCCGAGTCGATGCGCTGCAGCGATGTCAACATTATTGAATCCAGCACATCGCAGTAGAACAAATCGTAATCCAGATTTTTTCAGCAGCTCGAGGTTCGCCGCAGTCAGATTATCGTTTACGAATATACAGATCGCAGGATACCCTTCTGCAAGCGAAACTGTCTCGTCGTTCAGCTGCGTCTGCAAAAACGTAACCTTCACCCCGATCTTGTCAAATTCTGGCTCTAAATGCTCGATATCGTATTTCTAGTGTCATCTTTGTGTAAGCCCGTGCTCCTCCCGATCGGTAAGCGATCTGCAGCCGTTTGCGAGACGGATAGGGAGTTCCTTTTTTGGGAGCGATTGGTTATCTTGTGCTTACCTTAACGGAAAATACTGCCACTTCCGCTGTTCTAATCAAATCAGCCCGTGTCGAAATATTATTGGTGTTTTGATAGTCTCACCTTTCACCGTCTTTAGATTTGTGAATGTGCATTTTGGATCAACTTCCAGGAAATACGGACAGATTAAGTGCAATAGATGGTTTAATCAGTCGATATCAAGCGGTCATAGGATAACTATTCTTGGCCCTTGGGACTAGTCATCTTCTTATTCGGCCACTTTCATCCCACCTGGTAGTCCCTCGTAACCCGTCCGGTATCCCACCGTGGCCTAGCGGCCTTATGTTAGAGAAGGTTGATCACACATGGTGATCGCTTGCTGGGTTGCGGTAGACTATATTGTTCTGGCTTGAATTGCGAGAATCTCTCTCTACTCTGCTCAATCTAGTTCTATTATTACTAATTGAACTACTTTAGGATTTATTACTATTGTTATATGCTGATAGCAAGAATAATTTCAACTGGCTGGACAATATGAGTCCGTCTGAAGTAGCTGGTATTATCTTAATTTCGTAAGAAATCTCTGATGCTGATTCTAACAATTCTTGCCCGAATTATGCTACAACCTTTATGCATCACTCCCAAACAACTTTCCATGTCCAAACTTCAACTTTGGCCATTTAAGACCTCCTAAATAAATTCAATAAACATGGCCCAATACAAAACAATCACAAATATAGTAGTATTACATATAGAATATATTTTTATTCCATAGCTCAAGAGATATGCCGCTCACATTTCCCCACATTCTGCAATGACAACATCAACCGGACTCGGTCGATCATTCTCATCAGTAGGCACCAACTCGATTTTACGTACAATATCGAATCCTTCGACAACTTTCCCGAAAACAACGTGTTTGCCATCTAGGTGCGGGAGAGCTGTGCATGCGATGAAAAACTGGCATCCATTTGTGTTGGGGCCCGAGTTTGCCATAGATACAGAAAATTGCTCGTCTAATTGTTGGTCAGATATCTAATCAAATGAACACTCATCCAATACAAAGACCACATAAAATAAAGCTTACGTTTAAATAAGAAGTTTTCATCAGTGAATGTGTCAGTTCCGTATATACACATAGAGCCTGTTCCATTGTTTCTCAAGAAATCACCGCCTTGGACCATGAAATCCTTGATCTATTTCGACTGTCAACAACAGCGATTGCAAAACGCTCAACAGATCCAACGCACCACTCGATGGAATCTACTTCCTTTATACCCTCTCGGTACACCGTTCACTTTGTATTCGCCAGTGCATAACTGTCTGAAATTTTCTGCTGTTCGAGGCACACGATCGGCAAACAGCTGTATTTTGATCCGTCCTATAGGTTGCTCTAACTATTAATTCTATCGTTCATAGGCTGAAATAAATGAACATACTTCCTAGTGAAACCTGAATTAAAATTCGGTTAATGAGAGATACAATGGGAAATCACAACATAGCATACATCGAAAAATACTATCGGATTCGAAAAATCTAATGCACCAGATTCCGGAACTCCTTGCGTCACTTGCGGAGCTGCCGTGATCGTCGCCATACTAATATCTCGCAATCCTATAGGTTTTCTTGATCTTATTATATCTAGATCTATCAGATTTTCTTAAATTCAAAGTATAATTGAAGTAGCTAATTTCATTCCGCAAATCAGATTCAAAATTATGCGGCTGAATGCTTAGTAGTCATGCCCTCTGTGATCCGGAAATGGTTTACATTATCAGTCATATCTTTCTAATTATAATTTAATATGGATATCTCAGTAAGAGATATGCAACAACACTAGGAAAAGACACCAAAATGATTAAGAAATGCCAGATATTGCTAAATTAGACAGTCACAGAACTTCAGACACTCATGGAGATCAAGCCCACAACGCGCGTCATACGAAATACTCACGTCGATCAATATATGCAGGTATAACAGCGCAGAATAAAAATAGAAATACCAACTATTAAGCATGTTCGTTTTACGAACTTTTGCGGTCGTACGCAGTAAAGGGATACTGATTACGAGCGAGGGGTTGCTTACGCCGAAGTAGAGTTTGGATTATAGTGGATAGTCGTCACCATATATATAATCTAGACTAAAGAGTAAAGCTCTATTATATGGTAACGTCGGCCCAACATCAGCCTGGGCAATATTATTTATGCTCACTACTGCCTCGTGGCTGGACAACCGTAACAACTTTACCCCCCTCGCCTGGCCCCTTGAGAAATAGTAAGGGAGAAAGAGGCTCAGGAAGGGGTAAGAGACACATCATGGTTCTCGTTTGAGGTTCAGCAACAGTCGGGCAACGCGGAGCTCGAAATGTGATAGTCTAAGTTTATTTCTCGACTCAATACTGGGCTGTGCTTAGCTTAAGCCAACCTCAAGTCCAGAGTCAGAGCGAGTTGTCTTGTCTCAAAATGAAGAATGAAATATGGTCAAAGAGAGAGAGAAAATGGACATGGGAATGAGCGTGCGCAGTGAGTGGAGCGTAGTTTTAGTAGTTGGGTTTTGTAATCAGAATGCGGTTGGCGAATTGACGAATTGGATTGCAATACCTTTTTTTATCCAGAATATGTGGAATAGTTAATGTAGGCTTCGGAATATATAATGTCGAAGGACCGTAGTTGGGGGAGAATTCGTCATGGAATTTGTTTAAGCGAGAGCGTCCAAGAATCGCCACGGAAATGGATTGTTCTAGTGGTCCAATATGCTGATGTTCTAGTGTTCCGCAAAGATCATAGTCAAACATCGATAGTACTCACTAGCTACCACTATATTTGCTCTATATCGCCATAGTAGTGTAGCTAAGTAAAACTAGCGTCGGCTATTGAGCTCTGAACAGGCTCAGGCGACGACGCACCGCCCTGAGTGCGGACATCCACGAGCGCCTCGGAGTCACGAAACTGAATCACGAGCTACAGTCCACGAGAAAAGATGGGCAGAGATCAATTTTAAAGGAATGAATGTAAAATGAGCCTTTATTTTTTTTTTTTTTTGCCGAAGAACGTAGAGATTACTGGATTTTTATCCTCAGCTATATACAGTGTAAGGTCAGATATTTCTGGCCCATCGTCATAGATTAAACTGGCGCAGACGTCTCACTCGACTTGGAAGTGGGGAGAAGGTCAAGCAGTTTTCCCTATAAGGCTGAACTGAACAGTCAAAACCACAATTCATATTCTTCGCGTCCTGTCGAAACGCGAAGAATCAGAACTTTGGAATTCGAACAGTATTTTGATGGCGAGCACATAGAAGGTTTTGGTCAATCTGCAGCGGGAGACTGCCTCTAAATGACCTCTTTGGGGTGGCAATTTGTCTGCTCACAGATGGTAGGAATATAGTAGTAGTATCATGCTCACATGCACATTTTTTCATACGCGATCCTAGTCCACTCCCTGTTCACAGCGGCCTCTTTCTACTCGGCTCCCCCTTGCCCAGTGTGAGAGCGGACCTCCATATACACGCACGGTAGATTCTAGTGAAACAG
The DNA here is from genome assembly GCF_038497815.1 of [Lipomyces] oligophaga. Taxonomy (NCBI): domain Eukaryota; kingdom Fungi; phylum Ascomycota; class Lipomycetes; order Lipomycetales; family Lipomycetaceae; genus Lipomyces; species [Lipomyces] oligophaga. The sequence continues at coordinate 861,394 of NW_027117788.1, read as the reverse complement.
GATGTAGATCCGGCAGTTATGGACAACTCTTATATCAGGTAGTACAAATCCTGGAGAATAGACTGTTACACAAGTAGTTTGATTTCAGTTTGCTCGTTATTTATACACACGCTCATTATTTGCTGTTTCGTTGCGCTTCCGCTCGTTCTATTGGATTTCCTGTCGTTCATTCATTGTAAGAGATTTTATGCCGGCTGGGAATATGCTTTTGGCGATCATTACTAAACGTACTGCAGCCTCAGAGAAACTGAGAGCACGAAGCACTTGTACAACACGTGTCTAAACTTTCACAGACGGTGACAAAAATTCGCGACCGGCACGTAGACTCAAATTACAGAGCTGCAACTGAGTTCAAGATCGTTGCCAAAATTTCATTTCTTTCATTCTGGTGAGTACGAACAAAAATGTTTGCTGAAATATTTCATTTCATCTCCTCTGAACCGGGAACCGTCGTGGCGCAAGGGAATTTTTGACAGAAGGATGGAATAAAAAATGCAACTGCTGAAAACAGGCAGCAACATATCATTATATCCCTTGCTTTCAGGAGAGCAAGCAAAACTACCTATCCCTGCAGCTTCTTCTATCCGTTGGTGGGCTGGTTGTAGCGTTTCCTGGATCACCGGCTCAAACTCTCGAGGCAGAGTTGTCACAGCATGAGCCAGACCAAGAACTATGAACAGGAACGCGTGTGGTACGCGTTCTGAGCCGCAGATGCTTGTCTGTTGATTACAGCCTTCCTGAATAAGTAATCCCTACTGGCTGGTCAGAGAAGTGTCCTTGCTTCGCCGTTTGGAAGGCTGACATTGAATTTTTTATTTTATTTTTTTTTTGCGCGTTCTTGTCGACTAGCTTAGGTCCGGTATGATATCATTGTTGGAGACAGCTGGAATATTCGCAATTTTGAAAGAACAGATGGATAACAATGTGCCAATTTGACGGCTGTGTTTGTTTTGACTGTTGCATATACGTGCGCCCACACACAAGCGTATCATTTCGTTCAATTGTCGCCATTTCTGTTCTCGAAACAACAGCAGTACTATATTGCTGGAAACTGACCCGAGGGCCAGCCAACGTATCAGGTTCCTCGCTGGACGCTAGGGCGTTGTTGACACTTCAGAGAGTTTTGTGGGGACTAGATAAAGTCTATCTTGTGATGTCATGTTCAGATATCTGTCTACATACCATGTTTGATCTATTTCAGAGTCTTTGAGAGAGATAGCCAATGCAAACCAATAAATGCATACAGTTTTATGCAACGATGCAAAAATATATGATACCAAATCTAGCTGTTCAGAATTGACTAGGAAAGCCTGCCAGCGCTGTGCTGCAGACCCAAAGACGTACTTTCTGCGAAGGTCAAGGGCCACATTCCTCCTGGCTTCATTCATACAGTCAATCGGCGAATTCGCTCACAGACAGAGGAATTCGTACATTCTCCTGACCGGCGCCGCACGCCTCGCCATTCACGAGGGTCACTGCTGCAGAATGGACGACGACGACGATGACTAGGGCCAGATAGCCAGCCAGCAGAGGCGTGATAAATGTACACCTGAAGACGGCCTGTAAGCCTGTGACACGCATCAAAAAAATACCAAATACCAGACTGAACGGTGTTTGTATGCCCACAGACTTCGACCCGCGTTGCGCCGAAATTCCACGTTCCTTAGTTAAGATATGCGCAGAATTCCACATCTCTGCGCCGCGCGATTCCCAACCCGGTTTCTCCCAATTCCCTGTGAACTATGCCATAGTCTGCCAACTATGTTGCTGTATCGTGCCCCCTTCGCGCTAACCTTGTCCGAATAGTTGTTGATCTCAAGATTCAGCAGTGCTGTCTTTCTAAGCCGTGTTCTTCACAAACTCCAGGGTCGTGCTCTAGTGGTCGTTTATTTGGGTCGTCGACTGTAAACGCGTGCATCTGTCGGTTGTGTCCATTCACCTGGCCGTCGCTGATCTGTCCCGACCTAAAACTAAAACCGTTCTTGCGCCCAAAGAGGACCCCTCGCTTGACCTCTTTTTGATTCCTGCCACCACACTATCCCTTCCCCATTCTCGTACATACAAAGAATTCCAGTTGGAAGTCAGACGTATTATATATCTCCATTCGCTCGTCCACATTTTTTTTCTTTCCCTGCATTCTCTTGTCGTTCGGTTCATTCATCGTGATTGTTGATTTTTTTTCCTTACTCGAACTTCCTTCGACCTTTCCACCTCGCACACGTTCCTTCCTTCAGAACCTTTGTGTTTTTTTGTTTTTGTCCTGTTGATTCTGGTCGTTCTTTACTAGTTCAGTCGTTCTTTTTTGATTTTGATTTTTCCCCACAAGTTCCGGGAATTTTTAACAAGTTCTACTCCTTCCTGAGTCTCTCACCATTCGTCCCTTTGGTTTGTTTATTTCACGCGCAACGCGACTTCAAACACTCTCGGTCCCTTATTTACCACCAATCTCCCGTCTATCCGCTTGTTAGGTTTTACGCGTGACTTCCTCACTATCTATCTAACAAATAAGATTTATTACTATTTCCTTTTATTTGCTGTGGGCCCCGAATCTATTTGTTCAATTTTACTTTGCATCGTTTCGTCCGATCTGACTCACTAAGATCATGATTGCTACGACTCAGGTACCCTCTTCAACAGCTCTGACTTCGACACATTCCACGTCTACAAAGGTGATTCGAATGGCTCGCTTACAGGAAATCGAGCGACGCACTGTTGCTAAGATTGAAGATGAATATAAAGAAGAAGTTCTTGCGCACCAAAAGAAAATCGAAGTATGCGAGACACGTATTTACGCGTCATTTGAAGAAATTAGATTGCTAATTCGATGTAGATTGCGACGCTTCCAGATGTCTCGATGATGGACCTTCAACCGGAACTCGAGTGGCACATGCGTCCGTATTTGTTGGATTTTCTTCTTGAGTCGCATTTGTCTCTCCATCTTCAGCCACAGACGCTCTTTCTCGCAGTAAATTTGATTGATCGGTACTGTTCGCGACGAGTCGTATTCAAGAAGCATTACCAGCTTGTTGGCTGTACGGCGCTCTGGATTGCCGCTAAGTACGAAGACAAGAAAGAACGTGTTCCTACTGTTCGAGAGCTCAAAATCATGTGCTGCGATGCATACGAGGAAGACATGTTTGTTCAGATGGAAGGTCATGTTCTGTCTACGCTTGAATGGAGCATCAGCCATACAACCAGTGATGCTTGTCTGAAACAAATCATGCGATACAACTGTAGCCCGACCCTTGAACATCTTGCTAATTATCTCTGTGAGTTGTCGCTATATCATAAGGCATTCATTGGACTTTTTCCAAGTGCGATTGCAGCAGCAGCTTTGTTTGTTGCCCAGCGCATTCTAACTAATCATGATATCGCGTCCTGTGCTAGTGCTATGCCATCTGATGTTCTTGAAGCCCAGATTGTCTCGCTTTTTGCACAGTACATTGTCCACACGCCTTCACAGTCACTATTGAAGAAGTTTTCTTCATCTACCTTTTCTCATGTTGCTTTGATTCTTCAGAGCTATATATCAGACCGTCAACGCACTGTTCTTCCTCCTACACCACCTCCCAGTTCTGAAGTGCTGGTCACTTCTGACGTCAAATTCAACAGCAACTCTAATAAGATGATAGACATCAACGAGCAGGTCTCGTCTGAATGTACTGTCACCAATCGTGCTGACTCTAATCGTCATTCGTCATATATGACTCCTCCCTGCACTCCTGACGAGGTGTGTCCTATCGGATTCCAAGGCTAGAAAATTTTTCATGCCGAAAGTATTGTTTTTCTTTTTATATGTATATGCTTGTATTATTTATCACACTCTCTTTCTAACTGGTTTTTAATATCCTATCTTATATTACGAATTGTTCGCTTCTAACTGCCGGGTGTCTTATGCATTGATTCTAATCACTCTTTTATAGAATCATTTTATCATTTTATCATTCTCATTATTATTATCATTTGTATTTTTTATTATTCGGGATATTATTTTTTATTATTTGTTCCTTATGTTCCATTTGTTATTGCTATCATGGATCTACTATCATGCGGCGCTCGTATTTGATTTTTCCTCTCTAAGTCTGATTTGTTATATTATTATATTGTGAATATTTGTGCTAAACTTCTTATATTCTAAGATTTATTTTTATCTCTTATTTTTAGGAAATTATTAGGGTTTTACATTCAAAATCAATTAAAAAATATGCAAAGTAAATATAAAGGTACTTATTCACGGAAGAAAAGATTATTCAGAATCACTCTTTCTCGAAGGGTTTGAGACTGGCGACAGAGACGAAGGTGAGGAAAAGAAAGAAGGCAGTTTAAGCGGTGTTGAGGGTGTGTTTGCACGGGAAATAGGAAGGGAAAGGCTGTTTGGAGATAAAAAGTCGACAGGGAAAAGTCTGGAGGACTGAGACATGAAATGAGGATTGTGTTCTGGAGCCAAGGAGAACGGGCCTGAACTTTGAAGGTAAATGAAGAAGTCATGAACTTTTCGAGTAGAATAGACGGTGATGACAGAGGTTAGCCAAAGAGAGAGTAGGCAGGAATAATTCACTGTAACTAGATGGTTTGCTAGTGGAATGTTTCGATTGAGGTTATAGATTATGATGAGAGCCTGGACTGTTGTGACGACAAATGCAAGAGTCAAAAGTGATGCACCGAGTGCACAGGATCGTAACAACGTGGGAATTTTCCGTCGTGGTGGAAGAATCGGCGATAGCGATAGTGACGACGGCTTACTCGATCCAGATGAAACGATGTATGCGACTGCTGGTTTCGAAGTCAGATATAGGGCATGTCCAGACGCCGCGATCGCAAGAATATACGCTAAGGATGCGATGTATGAGAGCACTTGAGTGACTGATACGGATTTCAGAATCCCCGGCGAAGGAACTGGATATATTTCTGAAGGAAGAAAAATATTGTTCTGCAAGTCTGTATTTTCCACCGGTGACGACATAAGATCGTCCAATAGCACCTCGTTCAGATTGAAAAAAAATAGTGGCCATCTCATCGACCGATTTGGACATTCGATCCGACTATTACCTTCAGCATCTCTGAGCAGTCGACAAAATGTCCAGATTCCAATAAAATATGCATCTGGAAGCCCGACCGATGATGGTGAACTAGGCGGTAAACCTGGCAACGCTGCACCGAGAAATTCCGTGGAGATCTAAATTATTTAAAGGTTAGTTTTTGTTTTGGTTATTACAACTCAGCTCTTCGTCCTCCAGATTACCTTGTAGATCCACAGATTACTTGCCGAGGTCGGTCGGGGAGCGCTCAAAATTATCCCAGAACATATTAGAAAAATGACCGCAGTCGCCTAATTGTTATTAGAAATCTTTGCCATCGGCAGAGAAATATTGAGAGACCCACAATTAACGGAACGAACGAAGTTCCAGATTTTAACATATTCGCTGTTTTAATCAGTGACAAGCACGTAATCCTCTATAGATCCAGATAAATTGGGTTTCGAATCTTCAATTAAAGTAATGGATCATAGTTGCTTATTTCATTATGAATTTGTACGCTCGTTATTTAAGAGATGACGTATAATTGTATCAAGAATCGTTGAACATGGTTTGTTGTAATCGTCAGAGAGGATGAAAGAGGAGATTAGTTGGGCCAGACTGAATAGACCCACTGGAGATTCGAGACTACTGTGGGGTACGCTAAAGCGACTGCAGTGATTCCCTCGATCACAGCGATAGCTAATAAGTATTAAACTTTCAATTGCAGTTACTTCTACAAACAAAATACAGTAAAATATAATAAACTACTCTAAATCATAAGATGTGTCACTTTTACTTTTGTTTATGAAATTGATTAATATGAGCCAATAGATAGAATCATGAGTCGGCCCTGTCTAGATACAGGTAAACATACGGGTCTTGTACATAAGGGATCGAAACTGTAAGCGGCTGAATCTCGGAACGAGACGTTAAATAAGAAAAAATTGTCTTTAGAGGTCCTTTTGTGGTTGAATTGTTGATTGTAGCGGTTTATTGGGAATCGATAGGTCGCAAAAATGTCGATGATTAGACGGGCGATATGCTTGGCTCGAATTTCAGTCAGGCAGCAAATCGCAGTGGTCAATCACCGGGAATTCCACGCTGGAGGAGTCCAGTGCGCGAACAATGTACCTAAAGGCTTAAGCTATTCTGTTCCCATGCCCCCGTTTTCTACTCTAGAGAGCTTAGGACTAGATAATTCGAGGCAAAAAGCCGAAACAGTTACGTTCGGCTCGAGCGAGGTCTTAGAGGGGACAACTGAGTCGCCTGCGATCACGTCCATTGCGTTGTCGACGGATGGTCGTATTGAACAGAAGCGGGTCAAGGAGATTAAAATTAAAAAATTTAAGCCAAGAGGTCCTCATTTACGTTGGTACCGACGGCCAATTCATGATCATCTTTGGAAAGGTCGTCCTCTTAGGAATTTGACGGTTGCGAAGCGAAAGACAGGAGGTCGGAACATCACTGGACGATTAACTGCACGGAACGTCGGCGGGGGACATCGAAGGCGGCTTCGTCTAGTTGATTTCCATCGCAACGAGCCTGGGTCGCAAACAGTGATTCGGATTGAGTATGATCCAGGACGGACGGCGCACATTGCCTTAATTTCTCACGACAAGACAAAAGCTCTTTCGTACATTCTCGCGGCGGATGGACTGAGATCTGGAGACCATGTGGAAAGCTTCCGAGCAGGAATTCCGATGGATTTACGTGCCACGATGTCAGGTAATCATGATCCTGCCATTCTTGCCTCGCGTACGATTCGGCCCGGCAATGTGATGCCGCTGTCGATGATTCCTTTGGGCACAGTGATCCATTGTGTGGGACTACGCCGCAACCAAAAAGGTCAACTGTGCCGTGCTGCAGGTTCGTCTGCTCGGTTGACGGCCAAAGACGAAGACCGCAATCGAGCTATAGTGCGATTAAAATCCGGTGAAGAGCGTTTCGTGCACATAGAGGCTTGCGCGACGATTGGCACAGTCTCGAACGCGGAACATCAGTTTTATCAGATCGGTAAGGCTGGACGATCCCGCTGGTTAGGGCGAAGACCTCACGTCCGTGGTATGGCTATGAATGCAGCGGACCATCCTCATGGTGGAGGTCGTGGAAAATCGAAAGGTAATGTCAAGTCTAAATCGGCTTGGGGTACACTGGCAAAGGGTTATAAGACCCGTCGCGGCAAGAAGCATATCAATCATCAGAAGGTTCGCGATCGCCCGCGTGGAAAGAAGAAAATTTTACAACCATTGCTTGTGCAATTGTGAAGTGCCAATAGATAGTTTAGTTAATATATATATGTACATATTACGAATATGCCTCTATGTGATCGGTAACACCATATTCATATTTATACTACATTTAGCAAGGTAATAGAGGTTACTCTAGAATCAGATAGTCCACTGAAATTTCCAGTATTGTTACAAAATCTGCCGAATGACTTGACGATCCACAATCTAATTGAATAAGGCCCCGCAACATGAGACCCGAAGATCACAGCTATCTGATTACATATCGAAAATGGCTACTGATAGTCCAGAGGAGCTAGTTAGATCAGAATTTCTCTTTGATTGTTCTAAATCTTCGTATATCGACTATAATTCGGAAAGAAGCATCGCTTTCGAGGCCGGCGAACTTTGTTCACTTCAGATAAGGACTATAAACCACAAATACTTTGTTTTTCTGAGACTGAGGACAAAATGACCGATCTCAACTGATTATCGTAAAATGTTTATCTCCAAAACCGAGCAGTTATTTACTAATCGTGAGTTAACACTACGACTTGGAATTGCTCGACAACAAATAACACTTGGAAGTGCATTTTCAAGAGCAATATGTCTTGCACTGATAGAAAGCCGTGAATTTCTGTGAATTTCTCCAGATTCTATGGAATCATACGCAGATAATTGAGGTACGAGTTGAATTGCGTTGGCCATTTGCATAAGCTCAATACACGCCGATTTAGATAGATCCCGCAAGATTACTTCGACAGCATTTACAAAGGATGTTGCCATGGTTCCTCGCCACTACTGTAGTGATCGAGGCTACAGAGGGCCCCAAGTTCAAACACAGAGCTACAAACACATTTGTTTATATACTAATCTGACATATGTAAACATAGTGATATCCCGACTCAACTTCAACGTGGATCAGGGCCAAGTTTAAATTGTTCAATCACCGTAGCTTCAGTTTGTGTCAGATTGCGCTTAGGAATCTCAGTAGATTACACGTGATCCAAAGTGCGGCTTCGATGAGCATATCTGTAGTAAAGAGTCAAAATATTGAACCTCAGACGAAGTTTGCTTTATTTGGTATGTGCAATCTACAACTACTCAGTTATATGGATCTAGCAGAATATTCCTTCGTCGCAGAATATTTTTGTCGCAGGGTTCATAAGTGGGTATATGACTACCTACAAGCAATGGCAAATCTTTCTTGTTCTTACACATCAGCAGTGAACCCTCTTCCAAACAAGCCAAAAGATCTTCAACCTTCCCTCTGAGTGAAGTAGTGCCAAAATCTATCCGCAAAACTGAACTCCCACCCAGCACGAGGGCTAGCACGCCATTCGCGCTAAACCCAAACAAGGTCACTTGTGGCGCAGCTTAAGCTGCTGATATAATCGCTCAGATTTGTCTGAAGTGGATTTTGCAGCTGATTCCGCAGCTAAGGTCTGTGGGGACTCAAAAAAGAGAGGTCACGAAGAGGGCCACAATTAGATAAATATTTGCGCTTTTTAAAATGAAAATTATGAGCTCTATTCCTAGTTTAGCAATGCCAGAAAGAACATGATCAAGAGCTGATTAGTAAAGAGACGTTCTCGTTAAAGCAGAGTCGCCGCAGTTTGGATGGCTCCGAACCATCAGCCAACCGTCGATAAAAAATCGAGTACAACCCGTAGTAGAACAGGAGCGAGAGCGCGCCCCGGGGATCTCGACAGTAGACGAGCAACTGACGCAATTTGTAGTCTACTTGGAAAAAAAGTGCGATTAACACTTCAAAGTGGTGTTAAAAATCGTCATTTTTCGCGCGGACATGTTGGCAGCTCGAAATCGAGTCAATTATGATCTGGATGAGCAATCGATTGGGTTTTTGTTGTATTATTAATTTAGAAAAAAATGACATGCGATTTGGTTTCGATTCGGTGCTGGTGCTCATGTTCGTAGCGGGTGGTTGTGGCTCGATACTCTTAAAATTTTTTAGAGTTTGCTAAATTTTTTCCACCTTCTGAAGAAGTATATATATACATGAGTGTGCTCGTGGAATTCCATCGTTCTGTTCCGTTTGTTATTATCACCATCGTCATCTCTACTTCACAATCTAGAGAAAATGTCTGCTGAAGCTCCCCGTCTCCGTCTCGGCTCTGCCGCCCCCAACTTCAAGGCTACTACTACCAAGGGCCCTATCGAGTTCCACGAGTACATTGGCGACTCGTGGGTGATTTTGTTCTCTCACCCGGACGATTTCACTCCTGTTTGCACGACCGAGCTTGGTGCGTTTGCTAAGCTTGAGGACGAATTCAAGAAGCGTAACGTCAAGCTTATTGGACTTTCAGCCAACTCGCTCGAGTCTCATGAGGAGTGGATTAAGGATATCGACGAGGTTGCCGGCTCGCACCTGTCCTTCCCCATCATTGCCGACGCTGACCGCCAGATCTCGTACCTCTATGACATGCTTGACTACCAGGATGTCACCAACCGTGACGGAAAGGGTCTTCCTTTGACCATCCGCTCGGTTTTCATCATCGATCCTAAGAAGACCATCCGTTTGATCCTCACATATCCTGCTTCCACTGGCCGCAACACTCAGGAAGTTCTCCGTGTCGTCGACTCGCTCCAGGCTACTGATAAGTTCAAAGTCGCTACCCCTATCAACTGGGTTCCTGGTGACGATGTTGTTGTCGCTGCCTCGGTTTCTAACGCCGATGCCGACAAGCTTTTCCCTGGCTACCGTGCCGTCAAGCCTTACTTGCGTTTGACCAACATCCCCAAGGAACAGTTCCCTTAAATTTCTTCTTCATGTATATATGTATGATTATTAATGCCTTTTAATTTATTTTGAAAATTTGAGATTATTTTGAAATTACTTTTTTTTTTAGCTAAAGTTCATCATGCTCAGAGAGTGTTGTTACAAGCGAAGCGAGCGTCTGCGATAGTTCTAGCAGGCTAGCCGTAGAAGTAGTGGTGGTAGATGATGTTGAGGAGGCAGTAGAGGAGGTATTTGTGGTAGCAGTTCCAACGAACAGCCATTTTACGGCTCTTGTACTGTACAGAGTGGTCGCCAGGAGTAGCCTTAAAGGGCCCTTGAACACTCTTCGATACAAGACGTAGATCAGAACAAGAACGAGAAACCCAAGCGAGGCAAGCATGTAAATGCGATCCCACTTGTCGGCCTGCTCGAGAACGGAAATGACGGCACGACTGGCACCAAGCAAGGAGTCGACAGTTGAATACCGCGTAGATAGAGACTTGAGCTGCGCGGTACTTTGATCGAGCGAGTCAAGCGAGAAGGAGGATCGCGCGATTTCTGTCTCGAGAAGGGCATGCGTGCGCCGAAGCGACGCAGTAGCGTTTTGGGCAGTTTCCAAGGCGCGCGAGTGTCCTACAGGAGGAGGACGAGAAGAGGATGAGGAGGAAGGAGAGGTAGTGTTCACATTGTTAGATGACGGGCCAGCCGTATCGGATGCAGATGCAGAAGCAGAAACAGAAGCAGAATTGAGACTAGAGGGATGCAAGGATAACAGTAGAGCAGCGCGTTGACAATTACGAGTAGCCTCTCTAGATACGATCTGGGCGCGGCGGTATGCGATACGGTCTAGGGCAAGTTCCTGTTGGATGTCATGGAGTGCGTCCGATGAAGATGAATGTGGACGGGAGCCAGTCGCACTACCAGTTGTAGTGGCAGTCGCAATGGCAGCTGCAGCAGCGGCAGTATTATTAGAAGTAGAAAAAGTAGTGGTGGTAGTAGCAGCAGTAGCAGTAGTAGCAGTAGTAGTAGGAGGAGGAGTAGAAGTAGTAGTGGCAGCCAGATTAGAATTTGAGATTATTCTGGTGCTGGCACCAGAATTATAGACCAGCGGCTGGGCCTCGGAAGAAGATCCGGCTGCGCGAAGAACTTCGAGTAGGGATTCTGCGGTCCGTAAACGATTATGGATGTCCAGAGCCAGGGCGGCTCGGGAGTGCTCGTCGGCGGTCTGGAGGGCGACCAGACGGGCTGTATCGGCGGCGACCGAAGCGTGGATACCTGCTAGAGTGTCCATGAGGAGCAGGACCTGTTTGCAATGGAGATAGTGGGTTGATTGATGGATGCGGCAGTAGATGGTACCTTTGCAGACAGCTATTCTAGAGGTGATACGCACAGTGGTTGAGACACTATAAAGATAAATGCGGGCAGCACTCGTGCGTGGCCGGTCAAGAACGACGACTTGGAAAGACAGAGAAGGCCGGACGGACGATAGATCGATAGGGAGATAGAGAAGAAGGAAGGGGCAGGGGAGGGGAAGGGGGGAAAAGGGTGGGGTTTGAGTAAGTTTTCTACGGGTTGAGAGTACGATTTGTGGACAGATATGGCCAGTTGCGGACAATAGATTGCGGATGCGGACAACGACCAGCAGATTGCGGATTGCGGATTGCAGATGTAGATTGCAGACTGCATACAGCAGACAGTTGTACACACGAGGTGGGTCTCTTAGAGTCTGTATCTGTTGAGCTCGCTAAAAGACGTCGACGTAGAAGATATAGCACGGAGACAAGACCAGAAAGTCCAAAAAGTCCAATCAAAGATCCATAAACAGAAAAGCCTTCCGCGAACGCAAAAGCGGGCACAATATGGAGAGACAGAGAACGTAAGGAGACAGACAAACAGATGGCTGGCTATTATTATGCAGGAGGGGTCTGGACATGTCCGAGTTACAGCGTAGAGACACGCCCGCAGATGGACACGAACTTGGGGGCAAGAAAATATACGCTGTTTCAGGCCATGGCTCCCTGTTCAGCAAGCTCAAGAAGATTGCGCACCCAGTTGCATCAATTCCATGTATTACAAGTGTTGCATGCAATGCATCAAATACAAAGCATTACATGTAATTGCTGCTACTACAGGTTTGTTGGGTACGCTTATGCTCTCTCGGCCTTTCCGCCCCTGCGCAGCAGCGCAGTAGAGCGTACGTTTGCTACTACGTTTTCTGCTACGTTTGCTGCTATGTTTGCTGCCGCGTTCTTGCACAGGCGGTGAATCGCGCATGACCAACTAACTGCTGCTGCGGTGGGGAGCGGAGAGAGGGGGGATCGAACGAGAAGAGGAGTCCGATCACGGGCCCCATTCGCCCCAGTCGCCCCATTGGACTTATGGGCGATGTCGGCTCTACTAGCAAAGCTAGCAAAGCTAGCTTTGCTGGCCCTACGGACGACGCCCTACTGGCTCTACTGGCCGGTCGAGCTGGACCAGCCAGCCCAACTGGCCTAACTGGCCTAACTGGTCTCGCTCTCGTGTAAAGCTAGTTGGCTGCTAGTCCTGATCGCAGGTGATTGATTGACTCGTCGGTTGTGACCGGAGAGGCCAAATCACAACTCTATATATGAAAGCAAAAAAGTAATGTGATTAACTGATACACCCAAGTAAGCATGTACTACTGCTGACTGGCCGGCCAGACAGACCACACTCCCAGTGGAGACGTCGATCGCAGCACCAGTTACAGACCAGAACGCTCAGTCGGGCCGTGATCAGACATCGTCTTCTCCTTCGCAATGAATGTCTCGACGGCAAAATGTATACGTGTCTGCTCAGAATACCGCAGACCGATGACGAAAAAGTGATAGCATCTGACTGCCGTGGAACACGGAGCTGCAGAAACGATGTCGAACGGGGGGCAAATAAAATGGTGATGCCGACGACAAACACATTCTCTCAGGGAACGCCAGACGCCCAAACGCCTGTCCGTAGCAGTAACAGACCGAGGCCCATAAACATAAACTTAAGGAAAAGACACACTTAGCATGCCAGAGCGCAGAGCGCACAAGTGTGTCAGTAGAAAAAAAAAAAGTCAGCCAGCTAATCAATGCCGTCAGTGCCCGTGGCCTGCTAGCGAAGCAGCCGACCACAGGCTCAAACAGCAGTCGAAGTTGCTGGGGAACATTATTGACCGACGGACGAGACCGAATCAGCACCCGAACAAAAGCCAAATCAATGCTTCTTCTTTCTGACCGCTTCTTACCGTTCCCATTCGGCCACTATTTCATCACTATTTGGCCGCTATCTGGCCGCTTTAGAGCCGCTTTTGGGCCGCATTTTTCCCTCATCCCTCTCTGTTCTACACTCGGTTAAACCAGGCAGGTTGGTTTGGCCACTCGTCCTGGCGGTGGTCGGTCACTCGGGTCTTGGAGGTTGTGTGTGGCTTTGTGAGCCAGTTCTACATCATCAGCAACATCGTCATCGTTGCTGTTATTGCCATACTTGGACCAGCTCGTAGTCGCGGTAGTCAGATTCCGTTCCTATCCAGCCATCCACCACAACCACTACTACCACCACTACTACCACCAGCCCAAGCAACTACCAGATTCAAAATCCAAAAGTCAAAACATAATCTGGCATCCCACGGATTTAAGCCGACTCTCAGTACGTGGAACTTCGCCTGCGCTGCTTTGCCAACACTACCGTCACAGCCGAGTTCACAGACTTGACAAATATAGCAATAATTAAACATCTCAGTCGTAATCGTGCTCCCTAAATTAGGTCAAAACTTGCTTGGTCCACTCCGACACATCGCAACTTGGTCCTCCAGTCTTACTAGTCAAATTGGTCCAACTGCTGGCGCTGGGGGTTCTCCCACCTTTTCGTATACTTTGTGTACTTTGTATACTTTTTCAATGCCGACTGGGCTCGCGATTAGCGATTACCGACTGGCGGTGACCACTTTCTCACATTTCAGCGTTTCTTCCTCCTCCTCTCGCAGCTCCTGCTCCTCATCCTCCTCCCGGTGCTCCTGATTCTTCTCCTCCTGGACATGCTCCTGTTGTTCATCCTTCTCTTTCTAGATTATCTTTAAATCTTCTTCTTCTTCCTCCTACCGTGCTCGTCACAAGTTTTTCTTTCTCCTCTTCGCCTTCCCTCCTCTTGCGTTCCTTATATATCTTATCCATCTTCTTCAAATGTGTCTATTCTTTCTTACCCCAGAGTAGCTTCAGTCTCTTCTTTCCTTAATGCCTAATGGCTCCGCTCATTCCTCCTTCCTCATCTTCATCCTTCTTTCCTACTCCTCCTCCTGACGCTCCTTCGTTATTTTCCTCCTCCTCTGCTTCTGCTCTTATACCCGCTCAGATAGTCGCTCGCAAGACTAGGCTTCCTCCTCCTCCCCCTCCCCGGATTGTGCCAGCCATGGCTGCCTCTGTCGCTCCTTTCCATGTATTTCGACCTACGTCTGCTTCCTCTTCGTCCTCGTCTTCATTTTCGTCTCCTCCATCTTCCAGACCTCATGGCCAGGCTCTTTCACCTACAAAAGTTCTTCTTTCCCCCGCTCCCTCGGTCACCGCAACAACATCAGTAACCTCCAGTCCTTCTCAGTCTTCTGGCAGTCCAGACTCTGATCAGATTTTCGCTAAAATGGTCGCTAACATGTCTTGCTTGTTCTGGTTCACTCCATCGCAGACTCTTGTTCACTGTTCGTCATCATCTCAGCTAATCCTTTTGCCAGTATGTGTACCTACACCGGAGTTTCGAGCGTTCGTATCGGCTATTCTGTCTAGAACTCAAGTATCTCGGTCGGTCGTCGCCCTTGCTCTGCTCTACATCTATCGTCTGAAATTGAAATCTCCCGCAATTGTAGGTACTCCTGGTTCAGAGTATCGTATTTTCACGACAGGTCTTGTTTTAGCAAACAAGTTTTTGGACGACAATACTTATACAAATAAAACCTGGGCACAAGTTTCTAAACTGCCTGTGAACGAGATTGGAATAATGGAGCTTGAGTTTCTCAAGCATATTTGCTATGACTTGCTAGTTTCTCGTTCCGCTTGGGCAGACTGGGGTAGATTGTTGGCTGTCTTTGTTCGTGTGCGAAAGAATGCTTCTTTTGCTTGTCTCTCAAATCCCTCTTCCCCAATTCATGCAACTGTATCACCTATCAATTCTTCATTATTACCTCCTCCGTCATCTACATCAACATTATCTGCTTCATCAGTCCGCACTCCTTGCTTTCCCTCTTCGTCGCCATATGCGGTTCATTCGCATCACCGTACATCACGAAAGCGCAAGATATCTGACCAGGACTACTATCCGTCTGTTTCCTCTCCCATTTCGCCAGTTAAACGTCTCGCTGCGACAGATTCGCGGTGGCCTTGCCTTCCCCCTCCTGCATCAAGACAGTTTCCTGCTCAGATCTCCACGGTGTCTACTTCATATTCCCCTGTGACGCCGTCATATGAAGAGTCGTCACTTGGTATTGAGAAACCTGTCGTGGCCCCTCTGGCAGGTCCCTTGCTCTATCCTACCTCGATTTCTCCTTCTTCACAAGCTCTTCAGCAGAAGTCGGCTGCTGCGAACACTCTTCTTCCTTCTGCCATGGCTCCTATGTCGTCTCCTTTGTCTTCTTCGTCCTCAATAGTTGCAGCACGATCATTTGGAAGTCAGACTCAAGCTCCTCTAGCCCCGGTCCCTCTGTCTTTGCCGAAATTGGGCTTATTTTTCTCTCCGCATAATGCAATATTTGCCATTCCACCACCGCCTGCTCCTTATTTGCCAGCAATCGGAACTGATCAAGCCTTACATATTTCGACAGCTACATATCTCAATGCGCTACAGGGGCGCCCTCCGAGCCTGTATGGCAATACGGGTTTGAACATGACAGGAGCTGCAAATTTGCTTCCTTGTCAGCAATATACTGCTCAATACGATTCAACTCACAACTCTGTCGCAGCTCGTGCAGTCAATACTAGTACGTCGATGTCATATTTATTGCCTCCACTTGCTCCGACTCCCCACCTTATCGACCAAGCTTACAGTACTGAACTGTCGTCATGTTCTCCCGCAATGGGGTTCGTCAATAACCATTACAATCATCATCGAGCAAATCCGTTTGTATATCCGGTTGTGGATAAATCGTTCATTCCGATTCCACGGCTGGTTCGTGCTGCGGCGCCAGTTCCTGGATTACCGCCGCTCAAGCATCCCGAGTTCCCGATCTCTCTATAATTCCAACCTTGCTTTGTATATTTTCTTACAACTATCTACATATCTTCATAATTTCATGTATCGTGGATGCTGTTACTTTTGGTGCATTTGCATGTTTTGGTGTGGTTTCTGGTGTTTTTATTTTTTTTGCATAAATATATCATTCAAATATGTGATGAGTTCTACTAGATGGAATATGTCTAGAAAGATGGGCAAGACCAAGTTAAACAGATCTTTCGGCAAAACTCTTAATCATACCCAAAGCCGACTCTTCGTATTCCTTGTAAATAACTTTGCCGTTGACGATTTCGGTATTAGCTTGAACAAACTGGCGTCTTGGTAATTTATTTGCGAGAACGATGGGCCTGAGTTTTGCCAAGTGAGCAGGCACGCTCGAAGCATCGAGGAAAAATGGAACGCCTCTTGCTGCATCACCAGACGATTTGTAGATGTGCAATTTATTGAGATATGCAGCGACTGCTGGGCGACCGTGGGAGGCAATCTTTGTTCTGTCCATCTGAATGGTGATTGTTTCGCTATCGCCCTCTTCCTGGGCCAAGACCACAAAAGAGCCGTCGCCGTACTCAAGGAACTGTTTGAGAATCGAAAACCGTGCTTGCATATGAGGCTGTCCCCATTTACCAGACTGCGGGTCCCAGTACTCAAGTGCTACTAGCCCTGCTCGCGCCATGAGCAAGTACGCAATAAAAACAACGTCATCGGCTAAGCCAAGATCAGTGGATGTATCTGTATGTCCGAAAATCTCGAGTAGTTCAGTCTCGGGACATAGGTACATCGCGACACACTCAGCACGACACTCTTCATATGCTCCAGCCACTGCACCGAAAACACTACCCCAAGTCTGTCCAGGTCGGTAATAGGTCTCGATTACTTGGTTGTCAAGCGGTGAGATGACTTTGCCATTTGCGAAGTTGAATTTGCCCGGTTCAAGCTCTGTCAAGAGTTTACCGGACCCATGTCCCAACAATTCATGAATACCAACTTGAACCTCAAATGCAGGTCCCCGAAGTTTCTCGTATAATTCGATGTCCTGCTCGGCTATGAATGGAACCTTTTCCTTCGACGAACGTGCATTCAACACGTTACCTAGAGACACGTTTTTGAATCCAATCGTCTGACGTATATCATCATAGTTCGGTATATTAATTCCTGCAGGTATGCCGGACCCTGCAAATGTCATGACTTCTAGAGATGTGAAATCTGGCGGAGTGAATTCATCCTTTTCAAATGTCCTGTCCCAGGGTAGCAAAGAAATGAATTTCTTGGCTCCCTCGACAAGTGCTCCAAACGTCTTTGTTCGCTCCTTATTGACCATAGCAATTAATCCTTCCCATTCTCCTCGGATTCCAGCCGGATCTCGGTATGTTTCGATGAATCCAATGTTGGTCTCGACAGACGGTCCTATATCTCGAACCCATTCCTTTTGACTCACCTTGTGCTCTTGCATACTGCCTTCTCGGAAACTGGCGGAATACGCTACTAACATCCGTTCCTGCGTCTTATTCGCAGCATATTCACGCGCTTTATCTAGCATTTCAGCAATTTTACCCATTTCTCTCGCATGGTCTCCGTATACTAACTTCACCGTAGCACCAAGAGAATCAACTGAAAACTCTGATTGTCCTTTTGCATCGCCACCGCCGATAGGAGCAGTCACAGCGGATGAAATCAGCATCTCAAATGTTTTTTCACCTGTCTTAAGGATTCGCGTGTTTTCTGGAAGAATTATTCCTCCAACAGCATCGTGTATCGCCTCAACTTCAGCCTTGCTAATGGTCAAGCCAGTAGAAGGATAGTATCCAGTGACATGGCCACTTTCGGGATAACCCAGCATAGTCGACGCAGGTGGATAGATAGAGTAAATCGACTCTTTAACTTTATCAAAGTCTGCAGATAGTCCACCATCTGCACATGCAGCAGCAAACTTCTCCTGCGAGATGCGGGGAACAAATTTGACATCCCCGAAGGACTTATAGTTTCCTAGATTTCCAAGAAATTGAGAAAAATATTCCAATAACTCTTCTCTTTCTGTCTCGTTTAAGTGCAGTTTCGTGAAATCTCCCGAAATCGAGCTGTAAAGCGAGATAATGAGGTCATAAATGGCTTCACTCTCAGGACTAACTTGGCGAAGAACGACTCTCGTTCCAAAGTGAGCTGCCCTATGAATTATTAATATTTCATCAAATAAAATTCAAGTTATCTCACTTGGAAAAATAGTGAGCGTAAAATTGCTCTTTTTCAGTCAATTTCTCAAAATGCGATTTCGCCGTCAGCAAGCTAACTGGAGCTTTTGAATCCGCATAGAAATCAGCCATAATGATTCGTTCTTCTGTGGAGGGTGAATGCCGAAGAGCTAAGGAAGGAAAAAAAATATTTCTTCCAGTGCTAAATCTACGAGATACGATCAAAGATTGAGAAACACGTTGGAAAGATCGGATCATAGGATTGTTTGCAGATATTAGCAACTTTATTTACAATGTTTACAAGCGTAGAATAAGGCTGCAATGGGGCTTAATATTGTTCTATCAGCTGCGCCGGTTTAGGACTCTCTCGACGAAGAGGCAGAAGTTTATGGATTTTGACCGCATTTGAAAAAAATATCGATAAATACGAGTTCAGTCCAAATATATTTAAATGTCTCTGCTGATGCAGATGCGAAATTGAAGGGATCAACAGTGAACGTCCTAACGAACCAAGTAGGAAACACTAGCCTTGGTCCACTATTCGAATATCTCTCTCGTATTGATTCTGGATTATAGGAAGCCATCTTTCCTACTTCAGCTTTAAATCATTATTTCATACTACTAAATAGTTTATCTACCTCATCCATTTCCACTGACATCTATGAGCTTAGATTGTATGGAGAATAAATGCAGAAGCCGCACTTAGCGGATTGTCTTTGCTGCGCCATTCGTTCTCTACTAATTCCAGGCTCGTTAGATAAGTTAGATTACGACGACTTAGATTTGACTAATAATTGAGGAATACCCATCGAAATCTGACAAATATATGAGACCCTGCTTCATAGTTGGTTGAATTGGTTTTAATTATTTAATTAATGATTATTATCAATACTGTTCAGCTCACGACCAGCAGCAATTTCAATGAATTTAGGCGACATCAAGCGTCGACTTGCAGAAGCAGAACTTTCCCGAGACCGCGAAGAGCATGAAATCAGTACTTTTTTAGTAGACAATAGCAATGCATTTCTTGCACCGATCCGAGCAAGGCAAGAATCAGTTTGGTTGGACAACCAACTTGAAGCACTAGTCACGGAACATGACCGGTTAAAAGCGACAAAGTTGCGATTACAAGGAGAACGGACTAGACTCGATTTGAGAACCGATCAGTTAAAAGTCGCTAGAAAGGCTCTTCAAGACGCTCGATCGAAACTGGAAAAAGCTTGGATAGAGCTAGAACAGAGCAAAAGACTTCAAGATGATTTAGATATCGAGGTCTCATGTCAACGGAGACGAATATGTTCGGACCTGGGACGCGCTTATCCCATTGCTCCTGTATGCTATCAATTAACATAGACAAAACGTACAGCGCTGACAATTCTGCTAGGCATCTTCAAAAGATTACAGACTATTGTCAATCCGTGGGGTAGTTTTACCATACGTCAACTTCGACGATTTCAAACTAGACGATGTCGGCACAGCTTTGGGATATACAGCTCATCTCGTTTACCTACTTTCAGCATATCTTAATATCCAACTTCGATACAGCGTCTACCCTCGTGGTAATCGATCTTATGTCGAGGATTGTGTCAGTATCGATCACGACCACGGATCATATCCTCTTTGGCCAAAAGGAATAGATTACCAAAGTTTTGAATACGGTGTTTTTTTGCTAAGACTAGATATCAAACAACTCATGGATTCTCATGGATTGCTTACGCTTGATATTCAGCAGACTCTCTTAAATCTCAAGGGACTGCTTACATTTATACAGACAAATAGATAATGGGGTTGCAAGGTGCATTATTTTGGTTACACTATCGCAAGCAAAGAATCGAATGTGTTCAGTAGAAGTCTATGTATTGATCAATTAAGAAGTACCGACTACGATCTATTCTCCAGTACTGAGATAGGCCTCGTATTTCTTGCTGTCCATCAACAATTCTACTTCCGAACTAGTAGTCATTTTGATTTTGCATAACCAACCTCAACAATGTCAAAATCCAGAATCGTAGACAATTTCACAAGTCATATACATACCTCCTTGATAAGGAGCCTGGTTGATCAGGCCCGGCTTCTTCTCTAGCGACTCATTAACCTCAACGATCTCTCCAGACACAGGAGAATAGATATCAGAAGCCGACTTCACCGACTCTACAGCGCCAATCGTTTCTCCCGCCAGGATTTTTGTTCCAACCGCTGGGAGCTCGACATAAACTACATCTCCCAGCGATCTTGATGCATATGAAGTGACTCCAATCACGCCAATCGATCCTTCTTCAATGGCAAGCCACTCATGCTCCTCTGTGTATTTCAATCCTATTCATCTGTAAATAAAACACAAATACGAAATGCTCAAGTCCACTGACCTGCAGGAAAATCTTCCGCTTTCTCGCGATCAGTCGTATATTTTCGATATATTCCAACTTTGCCCTGGATATTTGCGCTTGGTGGAAAAGCATTGCATGAGATCAAAGATCGGCGGGCTCCTGCGTAAACTAACCGTGAACTCAAAGATCGTCCAGCAGCTCCTCTTACCAACTGTCGAATTCCTCTTCCAGGGATTCTGAACACCATAATTTCGGATTCAATTAACTTTTAATCAAATTGCCAACTGAAAATTTGCGCCTCAGTTTAATTTTTGCAAAATCACGACACTAGGACTTTTAGTTTGATGTCCGTAATGACTATTTCGTCTTGCGTTCAAAAATACACGTGACTTAGGGGTTATCACGTGTATTAATCACGTGATAACCCCGCTCAGTCGATTTTGGGAACCCCGCCATGCCGTCGGGTAGTTTGATTTCAGGAGGTTACCTCGGGTATATTCTAAGTATATAAAAGTCGAGCGAAACCTCTAAGATATTTTTTGACGTTGATCAGGGCTTACAAATATTTATTACTGTTATGTCTGCCAATTCATTCAACGTTTCTACTTTTGAAGTGCCTGCTGAAGCTACTATTGCTGTTGGTCCTGTAGGAAGCCCTGCCGAACTTTCTACAAGCTCAGCAGCGGAACCTTCACCTTCACCATCTCGACCGAGTCGCGAAGTGCAAGTTCGAGCATATTTACTTCGCGCAGCTCTTTCTGCAGATCCCTCACTATCACGGATATCTAGAGTCTTATCTTCACAATCGGCACTTGACTTAAATCTTATGACTGCGCAATACGGTTTGACATTCATTTCAGAACTGATCAAAGCCATCAACAATTGGCGGACTTTAGTGATTTTGAAACGGTTTGCTGTACTAGCCAAATATTTCGACACGATTATAGTGGCTACAGAAATTCGTCCACCGAAAATAGCTGTTCGGATGAGAAAATTGAGTTCGCTGATTTCTGACATTCGTATTTTTAATCGACTTTGGGGAATTATATCCATGCTTGAATGGGCTGTTTCGGTGGTAAAGAACCCGCCAACAGATCATCTCATCCGGGCAATCACATATGTCCAAGTTGTTGCCAATAATCTCTTTCAACCTATGGAAAATCTAGCTTATTTATCAAGTCACGAAATTATTCCTCTTTCTACTTCGACAACAAATAGCTTATGGCTAATTTCCACTCGTCTCTGGGCACTCCACATCATTCTCGAGTTCATACGCTTATATCGCGAACGTCAGCTTTCTAAACTCGAACCGACTTCCGAAAAAGCCTCGGAAGCTGATTTAGCCAAGCAAATGAAAGCTGATCAGCTCTGGATCAGAAAGCTTATTGTTAATTCTGCTTATTTCCCTCTAACCATCCATTGGTCTATGACTACAGGATTTTTGAGCGATTTGGCAGTCGGATTCCTGGGCTCAATTGCTGGAGGGGCAAGACTTATTCCGCTTTGGAAAGAAAGTTGATCTCACTTAAAGCTTTTACAAATCATAATTCACCATTTATTATTATATACATCAAAGCACCCACATCGAAACTACCACAAACAATTTATGTAACTCACTTCAGTCCGAGCGGAGCAGATTCCAAATCAAACTTGCTGATCATGGCAAGATTACTTGTCGATGATTTATGCAATTTTGTGAAATATTTGAGAGCCTCATCGGCTTGCGAAATTTGTTTGGTTCGCTCGAGCTTCATGTTCGACTGTTCCTCCAGTTGTGCTTGGAAAGCACGCCGGATGTCCTCAGATGGTACGCGAAGCACGTTCCGGCACTCAGTCGAAATTCGTAGCGCATTCACATGAACGTAATCTAGTGCTTCCAGTTTCATATGCAACTTCTTGGAAATTTTCCGTGGAACGACATTAGGAATTTCAGACACAATATACGCAGCCCCAGCTACTAAAACCAGTCCCATCGCAGGCAGAATCCATTGCCGAATATTATTTAATCCTATAATCCGAGTCGCACTTGCAATTCCGGAGTAAAATGTGGTGGGAATACTAAACACGCCTGTTCCTGCGATAGTAGCTACTGTTAAAGACATACCCATTCCCGCAATTTTTTCTCGTTGATCCAGATCTAAGAAGTCAGATAATTCTATGTCAACCGAAATAGATCCTCGGGCTAAGATGTCTCGACGGCGCGAGAACATCAAAGAATTATTGAACACTTTCTCCGAGTAAAATTGCGTCGAATCAAACTGTCGTAAACCCATCGCCTTTAGAACATTAAACCCATTCGTCGTCTTTTTCCTTGCAAATTCCTCACACTCAATTACACTCTGCTGCAGAGAAACCAACATCGCATCCCTAGTATCGGCAGAATACGACAATAATGACAGCAGTCCAGGATATTCAACATAACATTTAGAGCCAATATCATCGATCACACTCTCAAGTTTATATCGACTGTGGTCATAAACATTATTCACAAGCTTATTAACATTTGTTTCAATCTCATCGCCGATCTTGACGCTCTCCGCAACTGTCTTCTCATATAACGGTGTTATATCATCAAGCTCGCTTTGTAATCGAGAAACCTCACTTTGAGACAAGTCCTCGTTATATGATCCAAGCGCCTCAACATCCACCAACAAATTCATTAAATATGTCTTTGCTGGTGCAAGCTTGGATAAAGCGCGCTTTTCAAGTACAAAATTTCGAAGACATCGTTCTAGTTGATCAAAATCAGGATGTGAACCACCATCACCTCCTGAAGGTGGCGAATTTCCATCATCTCCATCTCCATCATCACCTGGGTCAGTGGGAATTTCATTTGAGCTTACAAAATGAACAAGATCGGAGGCATCATCGTACGTTCGGGGTGACAGCTTAGCGACTTGCTGCAGAATTAATCTTTCACAGCGGTTCTTATCTCGAATATTGTCAAATCGGTTGACAACAATGAAAATAAATGCCTTTTCATGTGCAGCATTCCAAATGAATTCCTTGGCAGATAGAGTGAAATGGTTTTCAGCGCTCACAACAAACACCACAACATCAATCTCTTCTTGCCGAGCGAAAACTGCAGTCGTTTGCATAGAATCCATATTCAAACCCGGCGCATCAATCAATGCAATGTCGACAACTCCATTTCGCAACAAGCTTTCCTGCGAAGGACGCTTGTCCTCAATATAAACCTTTAACAAAACATACGGCTCAGACTCGGACGCAAGCTCTTCCAATTTAGACAGGGGATATAAATCATAAGTGCTTTCATCCTTGCGGTCATACGTAACCCCTCGTCGAATTGCATGAACTTCTTCAACGCCATGATTAAGTTGAGAATCTAATACCTCGCAAAATACATTTGTACAAGGTTGCTGATCTTCCGGTAATATGTCCCGACGTAGTAAAGCGTTACAAAAAGTTGACTTTCCTGCATTCAGATCACCAGTGACCAAAACCTTAGATGATGTGTCTTCAATGCGCTCACGTAGAGAAACAAGGTGTTTCATGGCCTGAGCAATCTTCCCATCCAACAGAGACGCGATAGCAGACTTTTCTAGACTTTGGACTAATGCAACAGGGGAAAGCGCTCCAAGTTTAAGATCAAGCTTAAGAACATTGAAATCATGAGAAATCTCGCTGCTCATCAAACGAGGCACCTCAGTCTTTGCTGGCTCGATGTCTTCCGCTGCTTTCTCCTTTGCCTTTCCGAGCCTACGCTCAGACGTCGGGGACACCGGAGAGGTTGGAGAAGGTACATCAGTCGCAATTCGTCGAATTCCGGGTCGATCAGAATCAATTTCGGAGGTATTCAGTCCACGGAATTGGGGATATTGGGCCGGCCATTTATGGTTCATAGCTTGAAGCTCTTTGAGCATGTCCATCACGGTTGTGATGGCGCGAGCTAGAGCAGCTCGATTCTCATTGTAGTGAAGCTGTTGAATTTGAAAATTTAGGAGCCTTTCGGAATCTTCTATATTTTAGATAATTGCAGCAGTACTTACTTCCCTGGCTTACCTTCAGCAGATATGATATCTCGGTCATGTCTTCCACCTCTTGGTGATGACAAAACATTAGACGAGGAAGCGGCGCCTTCTTGATCGGCGATCTCATCCTCGTCCCGATTCGAACCCTCGTATCCAGAATCAATCCCACTTATATAAATCTCTCTGTTAGAGGCTTTACGATTTGAGGGACCAGGTAGGTCGTCGATATCGAAAAATGACGACATGGCTGACTACTGTCGTGTCTGTATCTTGCTGTTCACCTTATCCTTGTATTTGCTCTTCAGACTTGCCTGACATAAAAAAACCCTAGTTTATGAAATATATTTTCCTTTTGAATAGATTGCACATGTTCCAGAAAAATTCAATATGACTGCTGCAACATCTGAAAAAGTGAAGCGTATATCTCTTTTCGCAAGTTTGAGCTCCGAAGTGTACGAGCCTATCCATCCCCTTCCTCCCAGCGACGGTATATTACAATCTTGGCTAGAAAAATTCATGCTGATATTATCAAAACATTCGTAACTACTAGTGAATTGATACCCATAATAATGAAGACAGATGTAAGGGTAAACGACAATCATGAGACCATCCAAAGCAGGAAACTCTGCTAGAGCTTTCTATAACTCGGTAAATGCTAGGTATCAAGAAAATAATTGCTGACTCTGTAAATACTAATCCAAGCCTAAATCTAGTCTAATTTTATCTCGTAGAAAAGCAATTTGATCCAGTATTGCTTTGACCTGATCAATCAACCAAACTTATATTTTTGTAGTTCCGAGAGCTAACGGGGTTCGGCTAAATACTAGTCACTCCTAAGATTTCATACTTACTATAGCCTCAATTCCACCTATAAGATCATGTCAAAATTTCTTGTTAAATGTACGGACTCTAAACAAAATACTTGAATTGATGAGATTCGACAATAAGAGAGTAAGAGTAAAAATATTTCCAAGATTACTGAACAAGTAATGAACAAGTGTTAGATTCGTATACGTAATCTATCATCCAATGCTATTTAGAGCGCTACTTTCTATAGAGCTGGCTCAAAATTTTACAAAATATGAAAATTAGTGAAATTATACGAAATCTTAACATTTTTCTTAGTTGCGCCGGATAGCTCACAGTTATGGAGATCTAACATTTTTTTACTTCCTGCCAGAGCAATATTTCTATAATCAGAGGTTTGAAATGATTTACTCGTCACTTTTGGCAGTGCGTATATATATACAGTCTCGAAGCTGTAGTCACCGCCTCCTAATCAACCTCAAACGTCCCCTAAGTGCATGTTCACATTAAATATCATCATGATATCTCTGATTTGACTCAAA
This sequence comes from [Lipomyces] oligophaga, assembly GCF_038497815.1. Classification (NCBI taxonomy): domain Eukaryota; kingdom Fungi; phylum Ascomycota; class Lipomycetes; order Lipomycetales; family Lipomycetaceae; genus Lipomyces; species [Lipomyces] oligophaga. Next base: position 835,344 of record NW_027117788.1, on the reverse strand, counting down.
ACTTCTGTCCTAGTGTCAATCTATCTGTTTTGTACCGTATTTAATTACTTGCAGACTCTATAGTGCTGTAGATACTCCTAAATGGTTTATCTAAATTTCTTGTCCTAGAACACCCTAACTGAAATTCCGTTATTTGGACACGTGTCGAAGTGAAATTTTGATTATTTCTTATGCGTATTCATAATGATTTATTTGATCGGCTCAACGAAGCGATAGGTTAGCGCACCTCTTCAAGCAGTAAATCAACTTCTTTGCTTCCACGAGAGACTTTCTAAACATCCAAGCACGACAATGCTCTATGAAACAAATTCATAATCACCTAAAATTTCTCGCATAATCTCTTTCAATTACGCCATTTTAAGGTGTTGTTGTCAGATTAAAAGCCACATTGCCTGTTTAACTATATTCACTTTATCTCCTTGATATTGTAGAACCACCAGGAGCTCCTGAAGCTTAGGCGAACACAGAAATCGAGTCTAGATTTATCTGCTAAATAAACATGTAACTCTCTACTATGCACTACACTTCAAAGAATAAAAACTCAGCTAGTATCCAAGAACTAAATAGCTCAAATTGACATTGAGATAGTGGTGTTTGAATCTAGAAATTATACCGCAAGTGGCAATACAGATCCTACAAATCAAAAGAACTCCCTAACCTGAATTATAAACATTATAAATTACCCTTAGAATATTCTAATGCAATAAAGCGGTTTTAGCTCAGTTGGGAGAGCGTCAGACTGAAGTTTAACTTCGGTTTCAGTCAATAATCTGAAGGTCTTGTGTTCGATCCACAAAAATCGCATTTTTTTTTTTTGATTTGAGGATTCACTAGAACTTGTTATCGAATGCTCAGATTTTAGAACTCTCCTGCGTCATTATAACAGACTTTGCTCGTACACCTTTAAGTTTTAGAAAAATTGGATTCGAAGATTTATGAAACGAAAATTTTAATATTGGAATGTCAAATCGATTACGATTACTTTTTTATAATAAGTTTCTAAGCATCGAACCATTAATTTTCTTGAAATACGCCAGAACATCACAAGAGTGACTTTGATATAGTCCTGGTTCACAGTAACAGATTGATAATGCTTTATATGTTGATATTAATAAACTGTAACATGGAACTTCATAGTGTTAAATGACCTGCAAAACACCGGTGGCCAAGAGATCAGAACGATCATTGAAGATCAACGATTACCTCTTCAAGAATGCCATGTGCGGCTCACTCACAACCAATACCTTTGAAGTCAGGCTTTTTTTTTTAGACAGCTCTTGCCCATCCCTTAAGTTCAATTCAATCTAAGTAGTAGACCATGGCTGCTGAGGTAATAGTCATATCCAGTATTTTATTATAATGATTTAGTTGAAAGTCAGCTAAGAAACCTGACGTTGTGCGAGCTTTGGATTGCTTGATGATACTCATCTTCTAGGTGATTAGTAGTTTTGAGTCATTGAGGGATATCTTTTATCAAAACAAACATTACACTTCTGCTAAATTTTGAAACAAAATGAGTAAATATGCTATTCCTTTGATAGCCTATCGGAGTTTTGAGTTCGGTGTTTGCCAGATCATAGAAACTTCGCTGGCTGGGCATAGATAATGGCTACTTTTGCGACCGAATTAAACTATTGTATATTATGAATGCGATCACGCGGCAGCCAGAGCCGCAGATATCGATTAGTGTTCTGTCAGTTTACGGTCTAAATATTATCGATGCCTTAACCACTATGGTAAGAAACATAGTAATACGTCACGTGATCATATATCGGTATAACATCTCCGACACGGACTTCGTAACGACGATGAAATCCGTTTGACTGCAGTATTACAGACTGCAATTTCACACTGGAACAGAATAATTATATATATATATAAATAAACACCAGTCTGTGACTCTAAAGTCAGATATATATTTTAAAGACTTTGATTCTCTCATTCGGCTGAATATCTGAGACATTTTAGATTGTCTATACAGCATGCCTACGTTCACCATCCCCAAAGAACACCAGGCTTTGGTCCTGACCGCTCCTAAAGGTCCTCTCGAAGTTCAGACACTTTCTACTCGGTTGCCTGTTGGGCGCGAGGTTCTTGTCAAGGTCGAAGTAATTGCTATGAATCATGTGGACTATATCCAGCTGGAGACTGGTTTCCACGTCGAGCATTATCCCACCGTCCTCGGCACCGACGTGGCAGGCACAATTGTTGCAACAGGATCCGAAGTTTCTCAGCCAGAACAGATCCAGCCCGGCACCAGAGTTTTGGCGTTTGCTACCAATTTTTTTGCTCATTCGCTGGCGGAATTTGGAGCATATCAGCAATATGTGATTGTCAAAGACTGGTTTATCACTCCTATCCCCGACAGCCTTGATTTCCATACTGCTGCTACCATTCCTATGGGTACATGGACTGGGTGGGCAGGCTTCTATACCGCTGGACTGACAGTTCCAATTGCTGGTAACGCTGCTGAATTACCCTCAGATGTCAAAGCTGCCAATGGTTCTCAAGCTATTTTAGTGTGGGGAGCTGGCAGCTCTGTTGGTAGCTCTGCGCTGCAGCAGGCTAGTTCGTTAGGTTATAAGGTATATGTTACGTCGAAATCCGATCATCATGAATCTCTTCTTAAAATTGGGGCCACTAAAGCTTTTGACTATCGGGATGAAGATGTCGTTCAGAAGATCGCAGATGCTGCGATTGCTGATGGAGTTTCTTTGAAGTTAGCATATGTTGCAGTCAAGACGTCTATTCCTGCAATCGATGCAATTGCACTTGCCAACAAGGGCACTGATGCAAACCCCGGTGATCTGATTGTTGTCAGCGCACCATTAATGGAGGACGCTGATAACATGCACGCCGAGGAAAAGGGCGTAACCATTAAATTCGTTCTCACACCTGACGATGACGAAGAACGAGCAAAGTTTTTCTACTGGGTGTTCCGTATTTGGACGGCTGAGAAGATTAAATCTGGAGAGTTCGTTGCTACTCAAAAATCCAGTGTCATTGAAGGCGGTTTAAGCGCTATCCCAAAGACTCTGTCAGTTTTGCAGAAGTATGAGGTTAGCAGAGAGAAATTTGAGTTTGAGCCATAATTCAGTTAATTCTAAGGTTTTCATATGGAACTGAATATAATTTTTCGTGAACCTCAGAATATATATAGAAATCAAGGTAATATTCTACTATGCATAACTTAATATTAAAAGCTCCAGCTTGTTGGTGACTGTAAATTATTGAAACCAGTAGATTTAATTTGGATTAATCTAGATCTATACGTTATTACGCTCATCACGATCAACAGACGCAGTCTATGAAGTCTCTCATTCACACGAAATACTCAGGAAGTATATTTCATACTTCGTATCCGTGCGGCTCATACTCCAGCCTTACGTGGCTGTACTACCCCTGAGAAATTAATACTGGATGTGGCTATGAGATGGCTGACCCTCGACCCTGAAGTCACAGCTATTGATTATTAGGAGAGTAGGCATTCGACAATTGGCCCCGAAATAATCACTGAAACTGATTCAAGAATTCATATATGAACTATAAATCAATATATGGCAATTTAATCAAAAACAATCTCTATTTTCGTGGCTGATATACTATGCTTGGACAAAATTGATGGAGTTTTGACCAGTTCAAATAAGATCGCTTTCGACGTTCTTATGATAGGGACCAAAGAACTGCAACAGGAGTTCCCGCATCAAATATGTTTGAGTTCTTCGTATTCAATCCACTCTGATCCAAAACTGTCTTAATCCGCATGTAGTACCTGCAATTCGCCTTAAATACCCGAGTAAATCGTAAGCCGAAATGCTAGCCTCTTGGTTTGATCCCGCAGCATGAGTAAACCTTCCTATTCAATTAGATATTGCAGTCTACCTCATCCAAATTGAAACGGTCAGTAGAACTAAAAAAACTTTACAAATCTGGAACCATTACTTGATAATTGTGGCATCTGAAAATATCTAGTAGTACTGAATTTAAAGGACCTATAAATATAATCTGAGAAAAGACTTTGTTAGATTGCATCAGGAGCCGATAGTGTACTTAGCATTACTTGATGAGTACTTAGAGTAGCGAACCAATTTTTTCTGCGAAACCTGGATCTGCGTCTAATTACTCTAATTGAGAGGCATAGCTGCAGTACCAGTAGGTAGATTTTCTATCTTATCTATTTAACGAGTTTTTACTGATCTGTAGGACTCTCTTCTAATGCCGTAGCTCTGCCGCCAATAAATATTCTGCTGGACAAGACAAAACAAGGCTCAGTAGCCTTTAAGTAGGAAATAAAATAAAATAATATAATCCACAGTCATGATCAGTCAGGATAGCAAACCATTTGTATTTGATTCCCTTTCTTTCAACTTTCGCCTGAAATGTATCTAGTTCCTGATCACTATCGCCGTGATGCCTTCACTGTCCTCCTGATCTCAGACAATAGCCTAAATGGAAGTCTTCCCGGGTCTACCATAGACAGAAAACCCTGAATGAGCCGCAGACATAAACAAGGTTTTTTGAATGTGGTTTCCTGTCCAACGCGTGGTACGCCATTTAAAACAGATTACCAATACTAATTGCACTTGAGATATTTCGGTTTCAGATTTGATTTTTCTATTTTGTGTTCGACTTTTATCTGCATTGAGATAGAGCGATATTGGACATTAATCGGTGATTTTGGTTACAGTCGTTCTCGGAAAGTGGATTATCTAAGAGAGTTTGCCTGCTTCTTCTGGCGTCGCCTCTATCGATTCACAATCACCATTGCTATTCCTGTTTACACCAACTTTGTACCTTAGCTCAAAACGCTATTCATCACATTTAAAGGGACAATCAGATATCATCTCTCATGGGTCTTGAAAGTTTGCAGATGACGGCGGTGTCGCCACCTCCGACAGAAGCCGCTCGTGTACAGCCGTGTCGCTATAAGACAGTAAGTAGACGATATGATGATCTCGTCTACAGTTCAAGTCAAATTAACAAATTTGACAGGGTAAAGTTTTAGGTCAAGGCTCATATTCTGTCGTAAAGGAGGCAGTTCATATAGAGGATGGACAGTAAGTTGGTGGAAGGTCAGTTACTGGCTAGTCGTGATCTCTAACCGATCAATAGGATGTATGCAGTCAAGATCATAAACAAACGGCTAATGGCTGGTCGAGAAAAATTTGTGAGTTTTTCTATTTAATTTATTCTGCTTAAAATAACAAAGTTGGATAGGTGCGAAGCGAAATCAAAGTGCTGAAGAAGATATCGGCTGGTCATCCAAACATATTGACGCTGATTGACTTTTTTGAAACTTCTCACAATTGTACGAATCTGCGTGACTTTATTCAGTTCTGTATTCTAACATCAAATAGTATATTTGGTTACCGATCTTGCTTACGGAGGAGAGTTGTTTGAAAGGCTTTGCGCCAAAGGAGCATATTTTGAGAGCGATGCCTCGAAGTTAATATACAAAATTACGTCTGCTGTATCATATCTCCATGCGCATGGAATTGTACATCGTGATTTGAAGCCTGAGAATCTGTTATTTCGAACCAAAGACGATAACGATGATTTGCTGATCGCCGATTTTGGTCTTTCAAAAGTGATCGACGAAGAAAAATTCCATTTACTCAAGACCACGTGCGGAACTCCCGGATATATGGCACCGGAGATGATTCGACGAACAGGTCATGGTAAGGAAGTTGATATTTGGGCAATAGGAATCATTTCTTATTTTCTACTATGCGGGTATACGCCTTTCGACCGAGATACGCCAGCGGAAGAAATGAAAGCCATTCTAGAGGGTGACTGGGGGTTCGAACCCGATGAGTACTGGGAAGAAGTATCTGACGTTGCCAAAGATTTCATTTCAGCTTGTCTTGCTAGTGACCCCAATGAGCGGTGGTCCGCTACAGATTGCTTAAGACATCCCTTTTTAGCTCGCGTAGCCCCGACCGAATTGGCTCAGTTGGAAATTCATTCTTCTCCCGAAAACCATAATGAATCTGATCCAACTTGCAGAAATGATGAAGAGGCAAACGTTGAAACAAATTTGCTTCCCAGTATGAAGACAAACTTAATGAGACGCAAGAGTAGCGCAGGTGGAGCTGCGGCTAACAAAATGTTACGGCGGATTACAGAGGGAGCAATGTTGGAAGGCAAACTTACTGAAAGCCCTGAAGCTTTGAGGTCACCATCTCTCCAGCATCGTGAAGGTGACTTGTCGCTTTAGAGAACTGAATTGGAGTAAAAGTGATTGTTGGTTGGGTTCTTTTTTACTGTTTTCAATTAATTTCAATTAATTTCGAATTTCTTACTTACTAGTAGAATCATATTTTCTTATCAGCAGTCACAAAATTTATTTAGATAGACTGAATTTGAAGTCTTGACAGGCTAACAAACATCGTCAACCTTTACCTCAAGACCGTCAGCATCTCCAAGATCGAGCTTGAGATGACGGTTAAACAGTTCAAACAACATCTCCATACCAAGACGGGTAACAGCAGCATCATATCGTCCCTTTGAATTTTCATCACGAACAAACGCATGCTGAGCTCCAGCGACTTCCCAAAAACTGAAAAATACGCCAGCCTCGTTGAGTTTCTGTCGAATCAGATCACGACCCTCAGTAGGAACGTGAGGATCACGAGTGCCAAATATCATCAGCAGCTCAGCCTTGATTTCCGCAGCACGCTTCAAGGAATCGTCGTGCTTTCCCTTTCCAAGTGTGGCTGAATGGATGTCAGTGCCGAACCAGCACACAGCAGCCTTAACACGCTTGTCAAAAGCAGCCCGGAAGGCCAGATGACCGCCTAAACACATGCCAGTAGCACCAATGCGACCAGTACAGGTCTCGAGAGAACAGAGATAGTCTATAGTTAATACACGATCTTCATCGTAGGACTCGACAGGCTTTTGTATCTTGTATTCATTGCCATTATCAGTGCCCTCAGTGTCGTATGCAAGAGGTTCGTAAGCTGAGTTTTCTGGTTAGTAACTTGTATTCTCTTTCAATCCCTTCAAAAAATTCACCTACAGACAAAGTTGTGGTAAACCGCTGGAGCCGCAACAATAAAACCCTGACTGGCAATCTGCTTCGCAATGCGCGATACAGGTCCAGTAACTTGGTAGATCTCGGAGTACACGACTACACCAGGGAACTTGGCCTTGGGGTATCCGGGAATGACCGGATGGAAGGTCAACACCCGCATGGTTGTACCAAACGAGGTAGGTAGATCAACAAAGGATTCTTTGATCAACATTGGATTCTAGATAAATAGAAAATAACTTCAGAAAACAGATCAAAAACAGAGCAATTGAGAGTATTACATCAACCGATCAGGGTTGAACTCGAGATTTTACTCTCTAACTCGTCGGCAATAGGTCTCTAATTTATATCTTCCAGGCTAGCTCTTCAAGATCCCTTCTAGAGCGGACAAGTCTCTACCGGTGCGGCGAGTCGTTTTGACCCCACGTTGATCGCCGAGGGCATCAATCAAGATTTGAGTCTACGTTGGTCTAAATTACTGTTACAATTTTAAAACCTGCCAATCGTTCGCATTAGTCTACACGGACGACTAGCAACTAGAATTAGCTCAGAGAAACCCCGACACACAGCTAGCCTCCCAGAGTCTCAGAGTCTCAGTATGAAAACTAGTCATGTTCAAAGAAGTAGATGTAAGCAAACTGCTTCATCTCTTCCACATTTCCACCCAGTACAACTTTTTCGTCATTAAATTGAACCCATTCTAGACCCAGATCTGGAACGCGTTTGCGCACGAACGCAACGTAGTGGCCAGCATGAACACTCCCGCCCTTGTGACAAATTATACTTGACAGCTTATAACTGCCAGTCGCAAAACCTTGATTTTCCTCCATGGCCTGATCTTCGTCTTGGCTGGCTGATAGTTCGCTAGTTTCGGGGGCACTGTCCCCCTCACCAGTGTCATCTGGATGCGAAAACACCCATTCAACGGCTCTTTCAATATCCCCTCCCGTCTCCTTCAGTGCCTTTCTAGCCTGTGCTGCCGTAAACCCCATGGACTCCAACATCGCTATACCCTCTTCAGAAACTGTATCTTCCCCACTCGCTATTTCCTTCATTATGACAAGCTTCTCATCAATATCTGGATCGTCCATATGCGCAAACAGCCAACTCATGGCTGCGTCTGGATCGGAGTTACCCGTATAATAGCAAGCCTTCTCGCATCGGACAGTAGGAAAACCCATACCTTCAAGCACAGACATAATTCCTTCGTTAGCAACGAAAGTATCAGCAGTCTTGTGAGCCCCCTCTTCAGACTCTGGAAGTATCTCTTCTCCGTCCTGAAGACCTTTCGAAATGTATTTGTCCAAATTCAAATTATCGGTAACTTCTACCGGAACGTCTTTTCGCACAAGTTGTCAGTACTAATCTTCATATTTCTTTGTATTCAACTTACCTATCTTTGTCGGAACCCAGTTCACAATTTTGAATCGACGAACGTTCATTGCAAAAACCTTAGGAAATGTCCTAAATCCAATCTTTTTTGTAGCTCCAGCCGATGACCCACAGCTAGAACATGTATATTCAAGTTTATCTTCAGCGGTGTAGATATCCAAGCATTCTGCTATGGTAATACTCTCATATTCCTCTGATTCTGAATTGGATTCCTTTTTTAACTTTCGGATTGGTACTTGAACGGAGATGGCGTTCTGGGTCTCGGTCTGGTACCGCACTTTGTGACAATTCGCGCACTGTAGTCTTTGCTCAATCACAAAATCAAACTTTTTCGTGATGTCTTGAGTCTTGTCCTTGCTCCTTGCATGACTATCTCGATTCATGAACTGAAGCAAATGCAGCAGATACTCAAAAGCATCTTGCTGCCGCATGGTAGAAAATTCTACATGGTCTTTGCCGACCAGCTTTTTGAATTGTACTGGTGGAATACCCTTTTGGAATCCTTCATTTTCGGGAACCGAATAGCGGCCCGACAAAAGTCCAAAAGCCAGTTTTCGAAGCTGTGTTTCCAAGTCATCTGAAGGTGATCCAGTTGTCACAGGCATTGCACAATCTTCGAAATAATAACGCTCAATAAACGGAGACAGCGAAAATAAGCATTGAACTACTGAGTCCAGATAACATGTGTTCCCAAGGTTCTTTAGCCCAGTTAACCCGGGACCAACAAGAGGAACCAGATTATCACCGTCCGCCGACATACTGAACTCCCATTTCATGTTTTGCTCGAGCTGTAACTCTACAAGACTTTTTTCAACCTTTTGACGCTCAGATATTTTTATGCCCCAATGCCATAAATGGTCCGTAAGCTCAGGGTCCTGTCGCTCATCGTTGCAAAGATAGCAGTATACATCAGCAGTTCCATCAGGAGTAATGCTACCTAGCTTGACCGATACTGGATGTTTGGTCTCATCAAAATGCTGCAATCCATGACCATTTCCGCCAATACCGCCAAATTGCTGGCGTCCACATCCAAGTGATCCACAAGTCAAACACAGCCATAAATTTTCATTCAGGTCACAGTTAGCACAATGAGCCAATTCTTACTGATTAGTAACCGAGACCATTTGCTCTGTGATAATTACTAACCTTGATCTGCAAGTATTTTAGCTGGATCCTGTTTCAGGCAGATAGTATGTTCGCAAGGCAAGATTTCTTGTTCCCAAGCTTGGACTTCAGATTGCTTATTCGAGGACATCGCATCCATGACACCTTTGACAACTCCTGCGAGCTTTTTTTATATTAGTTTACTTTTGATAGATTTGGTAATATTAGACCCACATTTGATTCGATTAAAGGAATGTCTTTGCCATCGCAGGCCAGACACCGAACCGAAGTTGTAATATCGAACAAGGTTTCTTCAGTCTCAGCTACAATTGCAAGCTTAGCAATCTTTGTTGGCGAGTCCTCGCGCTAGAAAATGATCCGTCATTATTGATCTATTCGCATAAAATTAAAATCTTACCGGCTTCAAGGGCTTTCTTCTTTTCTTTATGTTTAAAACAATTGGATGCTGGGACAGCTCAAAATGCAATTTTGAGTGACCCGGGAATGATGCTGTACATCCACCATTGAAGCACGTAAGACACACATTCAAGCCTCCTTCAGACTCCTGTAGATTAAATTAATGAAAAAAGACATCGAAACCAAATAGATCATCATACGGTATCATCAAAGCATTGTGTACAATCGTCCTTGTAGACAGCCTGCCCAACGGCGGGAGCTCGCAAATTCAGATCTTGGACATGTGGGCACACCATATTTTCTGGAGAATGCTGTGAAATTTTGATATAATAGAAATATGCGAATCTCAAAAGATCAGCTGAAAATATAACGATCTGCCGAGTCTTCAGGAAATGCTCCAGATCAATTGAAAATCAAACTAATATTGCAAATGTCAGTATCTGGCCCTTGTGCTTTCCAAACGTTTTATCCCACCAAATTGCCCTCTTAGGGCGATCCTGTACGTCAAAGAATTCTGTCACGAACTATTGCTATGTCTCAAGAATTCACGTCAGAAGATGATAAATTTCAATATCTTCATTGCTTAAGAGGTCTTTTCCGTGATGCTATTGACAAAGGTTTTTATCCGATCGCCCTCTGCGCGGCAAGGCTCATGATTCTTGCGAATCCGGTAGATTTAGAAGGCTATCATGACATGGCGAACGTATATTGTCTTCACCATCTGTACGAATCAGCTTTTGAAGTCTACCGTCAGGCTTTAAAATATATGTCTGGAGGAAGCATTGAACATCAATACCTATCAGCAAACCTAACTATTTTGGAAACTCAAATTAACTGTTTCCCTCAGAACAAGCAAAGATGGCTTCATAAAGCTGATGATCATGATCTTCACTCAATATACTCTCCCCCTTTGAGGATGGATCTTGTTGACCCAGCGAAATATTTGCCAAGTGAATTATTACTCAAAATATTCGAATTTCTAGGGTACCCTGAGCGCTGTGAAGCAGTGCGAGTCTCATCCAGTTGGCACAGTCTGTTATACCCCAATCTAGAAGTGAACTTAACGATCTTGGATTTGCGATACAGCACAAATTTTCTAACGATAAAGCAATTTGCTCGAATACTAAACCGTTCATCACGTACACTGCAGGAAGTCTTTCTTGACAAAGTCTGCATACTTAATTATACGTTCTATGCTCACCTTCTTTTATTCGGCCAGACTTGTTTCCGCATTACTTCAAAATGCACCTGTCCCACACATATCGAGCTTGATTTTGGAAGACCCAAGGCAATAACTTCGCTTTCGTTTACTCAATATGTGCAAGGATTCAAGCATATGTATACTATTCTCCCAGATTCACTTTCGTCTGGGTCCTTTTCTCCATTTCTTGCAACTCTGAGAGTCGATTTGTACAATACATTAGAGATAATCAACCTTTTAATCCACGAAAAGCTACCTGCTCTTCGTGTACTTGAATGCTACCAGGCCAATACCACATTTCACAACAACTCCAAGTCAAGGAGGGAGGTAGGACTTGCTAGTGGAGCTGAATTGAACGCTCTGGCTAATTTGGATTGCTTTGTATCCGCTCTCGAGATATTTAAAATAGGAAGACCATTTACATTTGATAATAGCATTGCGGTTGGTGACTTAAGCAATCCGGTTTTTGGTCCCCCTCAGCTGCCCTCTAGGGAATTTAGTCGAGTTCCGATTCAAAGTACAACCTTGCAAATAATTTTGAAATTCTTCCCCAATCTAGTAGAATTTCACTGTACTGCAGTATCTTCTCGCATGGTTTCAGGAAGTATGCTGGCTGGAAGAAGGCGTGGCTTACGTTTGGATCTGGCAGCTCTTACACCGAACCTTAAAGTACTAGACCTAAGTGGATCTGACTTTCTTGTGATGCCCAAGATTCCATTGACTTGCAATGCTGTCTTCTTGGACTTTTGTTCTGACTCGCTAAATCTTCGTTCTTCGAGCACATTTCGAAAAGTTCGCTACTACACTGATGTTCTGGATAGCGAAGGCGATGGATATTTTGCTGAAGAAGATCTCAACGAATACAAACAACTGGAGACCATCAGCCTGTTCGGCAAAAATCTAGAGGCTGGAAAGTTGTTTGACGGTTTAGCTCGATGTAATCCTGACGTGCTTCGATCTTTAGATTTGCACGGGGTCACGGGCGTTGACTACAGTAAAGATTTGTCATGCACTTCGTCAGACTTTTGCAAGAATTACCAAGTCTACAACTTTTTTAGTTCTCCAGAGAGATTTGAACTATCCAAATTGATTGTTTACTTGTTTCCTAATTTAGAAAGAGTAAGCGTTGGATCGAATTCTACATTTAATGACTCCTCGCTTGACGATTTTGTTGTACTCGATCGTCTCCAAGTGCTAGAATGTCTTGATACGTCCGTGACATCAACAGGAGTTCGAAAGTTTGACCAAGGATTCCAGAATTTAAGAAAGAAAACAATTCGCAAAAATTCAAGAGGTGAAATTTCTGACATTTTTCACAAAATCTCACTGGTTTGGATGGAATCTTCTCTGGTTAACGAACCCATGGAGCTAAAATGTGTTGAGCTGTTCGGTTTCGAAGCAAAGCGATATATAAATTTTAGTCAATACGCTAATTGTTTCATGGGCAAAAATCGCAAACTTATAAACGATAAGCAAACCGCCTATAATAACCATCAAGATAGGCTCTTTTTGTCTCATCATCCTGCTTCTTACGGTCAATTGAATTGGACATTGCAAAAGAAGATTTTTGACAGATCTGAGCGTTGATTAACAACATAAATAATGCAATACAATTGCATTCACTATCAGAATCACATATAGCCAACTTTATTCCTTGAATTATTTGTACTAGAAGGGGACAAATTTAGCGAGAAATATAAGTTCAGTTAACTAGTTGAGTGCTTCCCAGATCAATTTAACTTGTTCCAGAGAATAGGATAGTAACCAGTAAAGGTTCTTTTTTATAATCATCTTCCCGTTTATTCTTGCGAGCACTATATGAAACAACAATCATGCAGTATTCGTTAAGAATTAATTCTGCCATGTTGGGTTCAACGCTGTTGACATGCCAAAAGAGCAACTACTCTTGGTAGAATCGTTCATACAATGTATAGAGACATCGGATTCGATGAGATCATCATTCCGCAATAAGCTAATGATCTATTTCAATCCTGGACTCGGTTTTTGTTTTTTTGAGTCGTTCGATTCCCTCGATCGACTGGATTCACCACCTTCTGATGACTGTGCTGGCCGCTTCCGCTTGACAAGCCCTGTTATATCTTGCGCTCCAGTCAGCGCCTTTGTAATCCGTTCTCTCAAATCAGTAGCGCTTTGTCCCATAAGATCATTTGCAGATGTTTGCGTAGTCGGTGCCGACTTTAGTTCCTGTAGTCGTGTCTGTAAGCTTTCTAACAATTCTGGATCTGACTCTCCAATTTTCTCGCTCCGTTCTTGTAAACTGTCTATGGATTTTTGCACGTACTCCGCAGCATTGGCCCTGGCTTTAGGATCCTCTGGAATGAATTCTAGAGCTAAAGAAAGCTTGAAATATGCCTCGGAGATAAATGTCGAATAGCTAGGATAAAGCTTTTCCTTTAGATCTAGTGAGGATTGTAGGTCTCGCAGAGCTTGGTTAAAATTTTCAGACTCTAACGAGATTTCTCCAAGAATATCATATATGTCAGCGACAGTTTTCTTTACCGATTCAGCTTGTGCCGCGGCTTCTTCTGGAATGGCCTTTATTTGCCTTTCAAACATCGTCCGAGATAAATCTAAGACCTCCCATGCAGTTTGGAAATCTGAATCATCTGCTTCAGGTTCCTCATCTTCTGATTCCTCCTCCTCCTCATCCTCTACATCACCAGTGAACTGAAACAAACCGATATTCTCCTTAGATGTGGTAGAAGTGGTCGCCGTCGCTTTAGATTCTGCAGCGTCCTTGATAGACTTATTTGCTATCATGTCGTTCTCGGGTGCATCAGTGGACTTTGATCCCCCAAGAACATCGGACGAGGACACGGCTACTTGGAAAAGCGAGCGACCATAATAGAACAATAAATAAGGATGATCTTTTCCTTTAGCTATGACATACTGCTCGCACGCCTTGCCAAACTTCTCCGTCGCTTCCTCGTACTGTTTAAGTCCATAAGCTTTTGTTCCTGCTACTATCAAGTCGTCGATCTTTGCTAGTCCAGTGGTTATCACAGCTGGTGATTCCGCTTCCGTTTCACTGCCTGTTACTTTATCTTTCCCTTTATAGACAGAGCCTGAGGACTCTGCCATGATGATCAATATTCTGCAGGCTGATTGCGGAAATAACGGAACATTGGGGGAAGAAAAGGAAATAATCCTTTATTTCTATATGGAAGATATTCACATTAATGATTCGCGTATGTGGACTTAAATGAACAACTGTGACGCGATTAAGTCAAATTAGAATACGCGTCTACAGACGCGTATGGATGCGGCGTGGGAGACCTCGGCCGACTTAGATTCATCTGATCTAGTTCTCTCAATACACCACTTAACACAGTTTCGGACGAGAGATTCATGATCAAGCAAGATGCCAGGACAAAATCTCTCATCTTTCACATTCAACTCGCTCAACGCCCAAGATCCGATCAGGTCGAAGCAGTACGAAATCATTACTGATGCGCAAATCAAGGGAGTCACGGAGGATTTCAGTGTTACGCAAGCTCCAATTAATGCCATCCCGCCTTTACCGATTGAGCTATCTCCAGGACATATGCGGCCGATAGCATACAGGATTTTGTCTAAGAAACATGGCCTAAATCTGAAATCATCGGGACTGGAGTACTTAGCCATGTATATTGGACGCAAGTTTGGTAAGGATTGGAGAACAAGCTGTGAGCCGTTTTTAAATGAAATTGCAAAACGGTGGAAAGAGCAAGATAAAGGACTGTTTATAGATGCAGTTTTGTTACCAAAAGTTATACAAGATGTCGAGCTACGAGCTACATCGTTGTTGTCGATGTCTACCGCGGATTCTCCAATGGCGAGTGCAAATGTGTTAAATATGCCGACTCCAGTCGATATACTTGAAACTTTTCTTGCGCAAGAATTTTGCCATATATGGGATGCATTTGAACAGCCACGATGGGTTTATAATAAGAATAGAAAAACATTTGACAAGTAAGTGACTGTTCGGATTATTCTGGCGAATACTGACTAGGAACTTAGAGGCTCCCCTCCCAACATGTTTCCTAGCGCACAGGATCGATCACGAGTTCTACACAATCGCTATTACCAAATTTTGCATAGGATTCAGAGAAATGAAGACTACCAGCGCCCATCATTTCACTCTAGTCGCGTAGCTTCATGGAAAGCTATCACGCCCATCAAGAATCTACTGGGCAGAACCGGACAGCAATTTCTTCTTCTGGGATTCCTAGTCAGAGGTTATAATGGAAACCTCTATGCTGAGGATCCCAGTGGCCGAATCGAACTCGAACTGGAGTCTCCTGTATGTATATGCGTGCTATTTTGATTAATTCATTCTAACTATTACAGACATATGGAGAAGGATACTTTACTCCAGGTGAAATACTCCTGTTTGAGGGTATATATACTCGAGCCGAAAAATTAAGAATAGCCAGCATGCATCATCCTCCTATCGAAACACGTAAGGAAACAAGAGACGTTTATGGATATCTAGACTTCATGGGAATAGCTGGAATCGGATCTGTTCCGGATGGTCGATATGATAAGGTCATAGAACAGAAAATGGCTTCAGAGGAGCGTCACAGAGGCGATAGACTAGTGATTGTACTTGGTAGTGATATCTTTCTAGACGACTTGCGAACTTTTGATGCTCTAGAGAAAGTTTTTTCCACTTTCGAAGAGACCCATGCGCCGACTGCTATTATCTTGTCTGGTTCATTTGTTTCGAAGCCATTCTTTAGAAACGGTTCATCTTCACATTATAAGGGTATGTTTGCTATTGCCTTTAGGTTATTATTCCGCTAATCTTCTAGAAAATTTCAATCAATTAGCTCAGCTTTTGTCTAAATTCCCTAGATTATGTTCAAAGTCGACTTTCGTGTTCATTCCAGGACCTAATGATCCTTGGAGCAGTACCGCATCTGCCGGGGGACCTACTCTTTGGCCCCAACGAGCAATTCCAGACATATTCACCAGTAAAGTCCGCCGCGTGCTTTCTAAATCAGTCTGGGCTTCAAATCCATGCCGAATTTGTTATTTTTCGCAGGAAATTGTTGTCTGTCGCGATGACTTCACAAGTAGATTCATTAGGAATGACATCAGTAACCGAGGGCCTCAATTTAGTCGAGAACATGCTGAGCAAATGATGGATATCGATATTGAATTTAATATAGAAGAGGATACTCTTCGTGATGATGTACTTTCTCAAACGACTGAAATCGGAAATGACCTGCATCTTAAGTCACCAGATTCTTCAGACAATTTGGCCACCAAAGCAGTCGTCACTTCTATAATCAAACAAGGTCATCTCTCTCCATGGCCTAGCGATTTAAGACCTACGATATCTGACTATGAACATGCGCTATCTTTATCAACTCTCCCACACGCGGTAAGCACACCAATACTAATATGTCAAGACTATGATACTAAGAAGAACAGATGTTTTTGCTTGACCCGAGCTCGTCACCGTATACACATGTCGAAGCGGAGTGTACAGCACTTAATCCAGCGAAGTTTCTTGTAAAGAACCACGACATTGCTTGGTTTGAGTATAACCTTACGAAGCGTACCAGCAAACTTAATTCTATAAATTTTTAGTGTATAGTTGTATTATAAATATTATTTACATCTGCCTTTGAATATGTCTACTGAACTGTAGTGCTTGTCGCTTCAAGTTCATGGTCCGAATCAGAGGAACAAGAACTTCGTCTGCCCGTTCCTTTGTCCATCCAATAGTACTCATCAGAAAACTTCGGATCCGGTCCAAATCTGGAGTTCCCCAGACGAACTGGGTATCGTCTCTGTCGACAGTTGGCTTAAGATAGGCTTCGTCGACGGTTTTATCTGGGAATTCGGGTCGCAGAAATAATTTCTTACTCTTCTTTTTGAACTTTTTTCGAAAGGGGGTTGTGATGTCAACATTTGTGTCACCTTTTTGAATCCGCTCATACCATTCTTTGAATTCTTCTAGTGGACGCTCACCGGAAAAATCTTTGATCAACTGCATTGCCGTAACAGGTCCAACGCCAGGAATACCAGCCGTATAATCACTTCCCAAGAGATGAGCTAGCTCAATTAATCTCAGTCGATCGAGTGCGAGATCCTTTTTTAAATCTTCAACACGATAGCATTCGACAAACTTTGCTTGGTTGAACATATTTTTATAGACTCTTGAAGCGCCAAATAGAAAAATATCCGAATCGTCGGTGATCACACCATCGACTAAACCAAGTTCTAACAATTCTGCACACTGAGCTTCAGCTTCCATGGGCGCTGTAATGTAAGGGATCCCGAAGCGTGAAAGAAGTTCTTGACATTCTTGAACCATTGCAATGGTTACATTATCGGCATCACGACGATCTAATCGCTGCTGAGCTTGCAGTGCCCTAATTTCTTCGTCGTAGTTAATACGAGAAACTTGCGATGGCCGATTATTGTTGATCTGCATAGCGAATCGTTCATGCTCTTGAACTTCGCGCGCCAAATTGTTGACTAGCTCTTCATCTTCTTGTTCTTCATAGTCAATGGGAGGTTCATCATCTGGATCTGCTTGATCTTCCGCTCCTTCTTCCAGTTCAGCGTTCCGATTACCAAGCTCCAATGATGAAGCGGCATCCAGCCTAACTGGAACCTCTGCCTCGTAATCATCTACCAACTGGGAATGCTCTCCCATCTGTTGTTCCTTTTCCTCCTTTAATTCCGAAAGATTCCAATCTGGAGATTGGGCTCGATCCATAATTTCAGGTTTTGGCCGAACCACTAAACTGACCGGCTCCCAGTCTTCATCGTCTGCAATATTCTCGACTTTAACTTCCTTCGAAGAATCTAGCGAAATCAGTTTAGCGTTAAGATCTTGTTTGTCGTCTTGATCAATGTTTGCGATTAAATTTGACTCAAAAGTATCAAAATTAGCAGAAATAGGAGACTCGAAAGCTTCAACAACCGCAGGCACTGCATCAGAGACTTTTGGCGGCTGTTTGGTTTCAAGCAAACTGTTAGATGCAAACGAAGGGCTAGCGTTCAAATCACCATCGACAGGACTTTGCTCCGCACTTGATCGTAATAATGAAATATTATCACATTCCATGACCAATTTAGGAACTTTCTGAGAGGCACTGGCTGCGGAGGACTCGTCAAAGTTTGTTGCCAATCTTCTCTTGCGTCCAAAAATAGAACTTTTCATATTAAATGACGAGTGAATAAATGGCTCTTCTGATTTCGATTCAATTTGAGTCTGCTCTGTATCTGGTAATTTTGGCAGATTTTTGATGATTTTGTCTAATTCCAAGTCGCCTGTATCCCACATCAGTAAGTCTGTTCCTCTTGATGATTGATATTCATGTGACGACTCTTTTTCATCGTCACTACTAATATCGTCAATAACGTCGATTGTCATCGCATTGAAAGCAGGAGCATGTGACGATAGATCTTCACTGGCAGTCCGTGTTTGATCATCCAGCGAACGAGAAATTGCTAATTGCATTTGCTGACCATCTTCTTGTGCAACTAGCTCAGCAAAGGACTCTTCGAGATCATCATCCTTATATTCGTCCTCGTCATCTTCAGGAATTGCAAAAAGAGGTAGAGCTTCTTTATCTGAACTTGTTGTATGCAGTTCCTGAGATGAAGCGCTGTTTTCGTAGATACCCGGAAGAATGAAACTTCCCCTGGTTAGCATATCAGGTCTGGGAAGTGCTGTCTTGAAAGAAGATTGCGATTTTGATGGTAGATCGACTTCCTCCCATACATCTTCCTCATGTTCTTCTTCCTCATCAATCTTAATAAGCTGAGAGCTGTCTGCATCTTCGAGAGCAAGCGTCCACCCATTTTCATTTTTTTTCAGCAAATATTCTTTATCTTTTTCACCCGCAACACGCATAGATAAATCTTCTGCAAGACCATTTAATCCCAAAAGCTTTTGAGTCAACATGTTTCGTTCTTTGACTCGCGCAACCTGAAATTTCGAGAATTCTAACCGATCAGGAAATATCTGGTCAAGCTGTTCTTTTGAATATCCCATACGAAGTCGAGAACGCAAACGAGCAGTATTCAACAGCTGATACTGAACTGTCATTGGGAGAGCAGCAAACTCAGCTGAAGAGAAATCAATATTTGTGGTATCATAAAGCCCGATATCTTCTGCGGATTGAAATTCTTGAGCGTACTTCTCGAGATCAGCCTCAGACATCAATCGGGGATCATCTGCTGCTACTGCCAGTTCTTGGTCAGGTAAATGATATGGATCTTGCTTTCGGAATTTCTTCATAGAATTTCCAGAAGTGGCAGCGTCAGCCCTTCGTTTCTCTCTTTCTTTATCGCTCATATTAAGCTCGTCGAAATATACTGCGCGTTGACCATCAACCACCACATCGTTTGTAGTCCCTTGTAATTCTTGCTCGGCAAGCTTCTGCATTTGTAGCGACAAAATCTTATTTGCAGTTCTGGTCGAATCCTCTTCTCTTCCCTCTCGGCGCTTTTTACGACCTGCCTTGGACTGAGTTAGAAGAGTTGGCTCACAGAGTGATCGAAGCAACTTACAATGGTCTGTTTCTTGATCATTGGTGCATCTCCATCAAACACAAAAACAGGTAAGATGCCGTAATATAATAGCTTACAAACTCTTCTGAAAAACCCGACTATATGAGCATTAGGCAAAGCGTTTCCATTTTTGTCACGAACAGCCTTCAAGAAATGATAAATCCAAATCGAAGCATCCACCGCTAATCTTCTTCCATGTAGAGACTCCAGCTTCACAGGTCGAGCAACCGGGCTGACGATTGTCCAAAGTCCATGAACTCCCATATCTGGGTACCCGATCCTAGGTGAACTTTTACAATATGAATCCTAGCAAGAAAATTAATTATTTGTATCGAAACATGTGCCAAAGCATTTGATCTCTTTCTGGGAGTCGAGAACTGCAGTAAGACCGCGGAGGAAACTCCCAGCTAAGCCTCACCATAATGCACTAATTAGTCAATTTCAATTAATTTAAACCATATTGCATAAGTATATACATATTTATACATCACGTGTAAACGCGTCTACGCGTCTAATAGGGTCTTATCCTTCTGACTACTGCTGTCAGTGGAGCTAAGTATAGAGGCTATTTCTCAGGTAAATTAACCGACGACCATAACCAGCAAAAGCAAGATCAAGTAGTGTTAATTTGAATTACTTATAATGTGGCCATTTAAGGTATTTGTATTACATACTAAGCATCTATTCTCAAAGAATCTGCTGACTCTCAATAGCCTCGGGCGCTCTCTCCTTCGTCATATGAGAAGGCACTTAGCAGACTTGACCAGCGAATAAAGAAATCTCAGGTGCTATTGCGTAAACTACGACTATCGCAAAGAAGATTTGTCGGTTTGGCTACTTTATACCCCGTATTACTATACTTCGCGTTCTTGACTTACACGGTGATTGCTCGAAGATACCATGATTTATATTATCTTTCTTGCTGCCTTGGAGCTCCAGGAGTGTAAGTTGTCACCTAGCTGACAATTAGACAATACTCATGCTATTAGAATATTTTTGATCCGACGAATGATCACTGTAATATATGCCTCAATGATCCGGCATGAAGAAGCTCGATTGGATTATCTACGTGAAGATCAAAAATCCAAGATACAGGAATTGAAGAATCGAATGAAATATGATACGACCAAAGAATTAATTGACAGATTTGGTGCAGCTACTGAGGATCATACCGAAGAAGTTTTTGATAAATCTCCTCGAGGAAGATCACTGTTGATTGAGCCTGAACAGTCTGTATCAGAACAGGAAGTAAACAGATATGCAGCGGACGATCGGTTCACTTTTGATCCTTATGAATACAGACGAGAACATAAATGGTATGACAGGTTTATTGATCTGGTCCTCGGTGAAGATGAATTGAGTGCCAGGAATCGATATGCACTGATTTGTCGGAGTTGCTTTGCGCATAACGGACTCGCTCCTCCAGGGTCCGAACCAGATGAGGTCAAATACATTTGTCCTAGGTGTGGAGCTGTGAATCCGAATACTAATTTGAATTCGCACTCTAAATCTGATGAAAGGACAGATAATCCTCAGGAAGTAGGAACAATCGAAGACGAAGAAGTTCAATCAGGTGATGAGAACGATGTGTCTTTTGTATTGGAACCGGAATCTTCTAAAAAGCGTCTCGCTCGACGAGCCAAAGGGAAACCAATAGGTACCGACTCCTCCATGGATGAAGGTATCAGCAGTAGTGTTAAAGTAATGTGAAATTATGGTCTACATATTACCTCTGAATTATTTTTGATATTATGTGTATATATGCCTTCATTAGCAAAACTATATCATGCTCAATAAAACTATGTAGATGTAGCAGGTTCTACAGAAATATAGTGCAAGTAAGCACTAAGAGTTTTAATTCCATTGATGTAATTGCTCATATCAAGCTTCTCATTAATGGAGTGAGCACCATCTGGAGCAAGTTAGTGAATTATATTCAAATAAAAAAATAATTCTTACCGTCTCCTCGTCCCATTGGCAGTAAAATGACATTTCGTTTCAGTTCCTCCTCAAATGTCAAAGTGATCGGAATTGATCCACCCTCTCGAGTGTAGTCAGGATCAACACCCCAAACTGATTTAGTAGCTTTTTTTGCTGCTTCGTAATTCCAGTGCGACGGATCGGAAACCCACCACATACCATCATGGAGTAGCTTGACTTCCATCTTATTCTTGGAATTAAGCTTAGCCCATTCATCGTTAATATACTTAAATACAAGCGCATCAAGCTCTCTTGGAGTCATGTTCGGCACAGTCCGAATTGAAAATTTACCGCTGACTTTTGCCGGAATGACAGTCTTTGCTCCAGCTGCTGAAAATGCACCCTCGACGCCATGGAGGGAAAGAGTTGGGTAACGCCATCTCGCCATAAGAGAAGGTTTCACATCATCGTGCAAATTTGTCTGTGAACCAGTGGCATCAAATAGATCCTGCATGCTGTACTTAATAGAATCATAAAGCTTTGCTTCATCGTCTACCAAAGTTAGAGTAAATATATAGTCGCATTAACTGCATATTTACCTGTTAGAGGTGCAACAAGATCCATAACACCTGGAATCAAAATTTCACCCTGGGGGGAGACAAGCTTTGACAAGATATGGGTGAGGTCGATCAAAGGCTCGGAAACCATTCCGCCAAATATTCCAGAGTGTAAGTCTGCAGATGGACCGGAGACTGTAATTGAGTAGTAGCTGCAACCACGGACACCGTAGGTAAGAACAGGATGGGTCGTACCGAGCCAGTAGTTGTCGCAGATGCAAGTAGCATCCACATCCTTAAAATACTTGTCCTTTTCGGCCTTGACAAGATCCTCTAAGCCATCACTACCGTATTCTTCCATGCCCTCGAAGCACATAACAAGATTAACCGGAAATTCAATGCCTGCTTTCTTGTGGGCTTCTAGTACGTTGACCCAGCCAATAACAGGACCTTTATCGTCAGTAGATCCACGACCAATCAATTTGTCATCCTTCTCAATCAATTTGAAAGGCTCTGTATCCCATCCATCTTCAACCAAAGCAGGCTGAACGTCATAATGCCCGTAAACGAGAATAGTACGCTTTTCGGGGTCATTGCCAAACTTTCCTAAGATGATCGGTGGCAGATCGACTTCTGTACCTTCCTGCTTTCCGAGATAACGAAGCTCGATCTCAACACCAAGAGCCTTTAACTCGGAAGCAAGAAAGCTCGACATCTGAGTAATCGTGTTTTAGTACGAAATTATTAGGACTTCGAATCTTTCCCAGATAGATACCTACCTCGACGACTTTAGGACGAAGTGATAGATCGGAGGACACCGAAGGAATAGCGACAGCCTTTGATAAGCCTTTTGAAGATCAATATCAACTAGTAGCTTCAAGTAAAGAATTAATACATACGAGATACAAACTCGGGCTTCAGCGTTTCAATTCTACTTCTGGTTAGTAGATTATTCAGATACTAACAGTGCTGAGACTCACGCTTTAAACAACGGAGGCAAAGATGCTTCGACGGCAGCCATTGTACGCAGTGTAAAATTAGCGGATTGGATAAAAGGACTGGAGTTATTGATAGATCGCGAATGGTGTTTGATAGAGCGAACTGACGAGTCTTTATGCCCGAAAATCTGAGAAGTAGAGATAACGGAGAGACATGATCGAGAGAGCCGCCGCAAACACGAAATGGACATAAAGGCAACCTGGGCAAACGAGTCAGAGAAGATACTCAGAGAGGATGATGACAATTGGATAAGCAACGTTCAAAATATAAAGTATTTTATATACACTAACTACGCAGATCGACAACAAACTTTCGAGAGATTACATAAACACGAGCCATTTGATAATTGTAGCACTGCACACCGAACAGCGAGGTCGTGCGGCCAATAGAGTACCGAGATATGCAAAGAGAAAAGTACAGCTCTAATGCCAATTACAACTATAAGCATGTCTAACTTTTCCAATCTTGAAAAAAATCGGATTCCAAATTAAGCACAATTACATATACACTAAATCGCTATGTTTACGTAATCATCATTGCTTACATAGAGAGGTATTAGTTCCTAGCCTAGCGCTCACATATCCCAGTGGCTGACTTCTCAGTATATTCAACTTGCTGTTGATTGCCTTTAGGTTTTCGATAGACGGAGAAAAAAGGCAAGCAATGGTTGTACAAGGTCTTACAGAGGAGCAGACTGCTCAATTTGAGCGCGACGGATACCTGCTACTACCGGGGGAGCTTTCGCCCGAGCAAGTCAACAAGTTGTTCTGTGAGACAAGCGAGCTGCTCGAACAATTCGATATCTCGACTCATCCTATGACGAAATTTTCTACAGACGAGAAAGCACATATCGGTGATACTTATTTTTTGGAATCTTCAGATAAAGTGCGTTTTTTTTTTGAACAAGGCGCCTTCGACCCACAAGGCAATCTTGTTCGGCCGAAGAGCAAAGCTATCAACAAGATTGGTCACGCATTGCACAATCTCAACGACGATTTTAAGGCTGTTACAGTAAATGATCGGAATCGCTCGATTGCCCAATCTATAGGATTCAGAGATCCTTTAGTGTTGCAGAGTATGATCATTTGCAAGCAGCCAGAGATCGGAGGCCAGGTTCCTAGTCATCAGGACTCGGTGTTTTTGTACACAGACCCTCCCAGTGCTGTTGGTTTTTGGTACGCTTTGGAAGATTGCACGGCCGAGAATGGGGCCCTTTCATTTGTACCTGGTTCACACAAATGGGCTAAAATCGCGAAACGTATGATCCGAGTAGATGGTCTTAAGCAGGGGACAGGATTCATTTCGATTGAAGGCGTTGAAGAGCCTCGCGAACCGGCGGAGGAGGAATTCATCATGCCTGCATGTCCTGCGGGCACTTTGGTTCTTATTCACGGTTCTCTTCTGCATAAGTCCGAAACTAATAAGTCATTGAAGTCACGATACGCCTACACTTTCCATATGATCGAAGGCGGAAACAAATATGACAACCTCAATTGGCTCCAAATTCCACCTACTGAAGAAGGTGGGGCAAACTTTACACATCTATATGCCTGACCATGTTTTATAAGTCTCAGTCTATGTTTATCTGATGACCAGGATATAATCCTGTTCACCCACTCCCAAATACATCCTCTCTCTATTTATGCTCCCTAGCTCTCTCCAAGTCTTCTCCCAATCTACGAGCCGCACTCGTTCCACGCGCGTTTGCCATTGTAATTCTCCGCACTCATTTTTGTTTGTTCTGATCTTCTTCTGTCTGTATTGGTTCACTCAAACAGGTATTAATTCGCAAATAGGGCGACTAGCACCGAAAGTCGTGGAAACTTGTGTACTAGTTAGATTTGAAAATGCGAGTGACCATTTTTTGGATCCCGCTGTCGGTCAACGGACTCGCCCGTTGCCAGATCAGGAACAAGACTCACTTCGTTCGAAGTATTCGCTGGTCGAGTATATTTGCTGCACCAGACACGTTTGCTCGTCGACACATTGGTGCTTTTAATCATGATGATACAGACTATATGCTTTCGTTTCTAGGGTATTCGTCCATGGACCACTTTGTATCAGACGTCATTCCTTCTAATATCCTGGTTCGCCGTCCACTCAGTATCGAGCCCATCGCTGGATTTTCGGAGTGTGAGTTGACTGCTCGTCTACGTTCGATTGCAAACAAGAATACTATATTACGTTCATATATAGGTGCAGGATATTATGGCACTATTGTTCCGCCAGTGATCCAGCGTAATATCCTTGAATGTCCTGAGTGGTATACTTCTTATACGCCATATCAACCTGAAATATCTCAAGGTCGTTTGGAGTCGCTTTTAAACTTTCAGACAATGGTTACCGATTTGACGGGAATGAGTATCGCGAATGCTTCCCTTCTTGACGAAGCTACTGCTGCTGCTGAAGCCATGCTACTCAGTTTCAACTCGGCTCGCGGAAAAAAGAAAACTTTCTATGTTGATCCCAGTCTGCATCCTCAGACTATTGCATGCATACGCTCTAGAGCATCTCCATTTAATATTAATATTGTTTATGATCTACCTGATATCGATGAAGACTTGTTTGGCGGAGTTGCGCAATATCCCGCCACAAATGGATCTTTGATCGATTATTCTGTACTCTCCAATAGGATTCATTCTGCTGGTGGATTATTCTCGATGGCATCTGATTTACTGGCTCTCTGTATTTTAAAGCCTCCTTCTGAATTTGGTGCAGACATTGTATTTGGATCGGCTCAGCGATTTGGTGTACCGATGGGATATGGTGGTCCACACGCCGCATTCTTTGCTGCTTCAGATAAACTTAAGCGTAAGATACCAGGCCGATTAGTTGGAATAAGCAAAGATAGGTTAGGCAATAATGCGTTTCGACTGGCACTGCAAACACGGGAGCAGCATATTCGAAGAGAGAAGGCTACAAGTAATATATGTACGGCACAAGCGTTGCTAGCAAATATGGCTGCAATGTATGCCATCTATCATGGACCAACTGGTCTTCAAAATATTGCAAATCGAGTTCATTCATTGACATCGATTCTCGCCAGTGTTCTTATAAAACTTGGATTCCCAGTTATCAACCCAACTTGGTTTGATACTTTGACTGTTAGCGTAGCTGATTCCAGAGAAGTCGTTGCACATGCAGTGGCCAAGTTTGGAATAAACCTGCGTCAGATTGACCGTCACCATGTATCTATTTCTATTGACGAAACTGTTTCCAAGCAGGACTTACTGGATCTTGCTTCTATCTTTGCAACACTTCCCGGTTCAGTTGGTCATTCCAGGATAGATCTTGATACACTAGAGGATGCAGCTCTTCAACTAGGGATTTCGGCAACTCATCCTGCGATTGTACCAAGCGTGTTTTCTAGATCAGGCAATATTCTCGAGTATGAAGTGTTCACTAGCCATCATACTGAGACAGAGATGCTACGCTATGTGCATCATCTTCAATCAAAAGATCTTTCGCTTGCTAACAGTATGATTCCTCTAGGGAGCTGCACAATGAAATTGAACGCTACTACTCAAATGATACCGATTTCGTGGCCAGAATTTAGTTCGCTTCATCCCTTTGCGCCCAGGGATCAAGCCCGAGGATATATGGAGTTGATTGGCGAACTGGAAACCGACTTAGCTGATATCACAGGTTTTGCTGCGACATCCTTGCAACCGAATTCCGGTGCTCAAGGTGAATATGCTGGGCTGCGAGTCATTCGAGCCTATTTTGAAGCTAAAGGAGAGTCCCATAGAAATATTTGTTTGATACCTGTGTCTGCGCATGGAACAAATCCTGCATCTGCCGCAATGGCAGGCATGAAGGTTGTTGCAGTGAAGTGTACTGCGCAAGGAGAATTAGATCTTACCGATCTAAAGCAGAAGGCAAATCGTTATAGTTCCGAGCTAGCTGCGATGATGGTCACCTATCCCTCAACATTTGGAATTTTTGAGCCGAAAGTACGGGAAGCTATTGATATAGTGCATGCCAGTGGAGGACAAGTTTATATGGATGGTGCAAATATGAACGCGCAAATCGGATTAACTTCACCCGGAGACTTGGGAGCAGATGTGTGTCATTTGAATTTGCACAAAACGTTTTGTATTCCTCATGGAGGAGGAGGTCCTGGAGTAGGTCCCATTTGTGTGCGGCAGCATCTGGTTCCGTACTTACCAAGCCATCCTATCATTCCTGCTGTGGACTCTGCATATGCGATAGAACCAGTTGCGGCGGCTCCGTGGGGATCTGCCAGTATTTTGGCGATTTCATGGGCATATATCAAGTTAATGGGTGCTCAAGGTATTACTCGATCAACTGAATACGCACTTTTGAATGCAAACTATATGGCCAATCGACTTAGGGAACATTATCCGATTCTCTACACAGATGGTGGGCGGCGCTGTGCGCATGAGTTTATTGTCGACTTGCGTGATCTACATGATTCCGCAGGAATTGAGGCCATCGATGTCGCGAAGCGTCTGCAGGATTACGGTTTTCATGCGCCCACAATGTCTTGGCCTGTCTCAGGCACGCTGATGGTTGAGCCAACCGAGAGTGAGTCACTATCAGAGCTAGACCGATTCTGTGATGCGATGATAGCGATTAAAGCAGAAATTGATGAAATCGTCGATGGCAAGCAACCCCGCGTCAATAACTTGTTGAAAAATGCACCACATTCGATGAAAGATTTACTCCAATCTGATGATGAAGCGTGGAAGTCAAGACCGTACACAAGACAACGCGCGGCATATCCCTTGGAGTATTTGAATGGTCACAAGTTTTGGCCTTCTGTCACGCGAGTAGATGATAGTAAGTAGCTATGCTCCATCCCTCTTTATAAGCAGTCTTTAAAGTTGTCATTCTAACCAATTTCACCCAACTACATAGCTTACGGAGACCTTAATTTATTCTGTACTTGTGAGCCAATTTCTCTCCAAGATGAGTAATCGATATGTTCTCTCATAAAATAAGGTCAGATACAATTATCAGAAATTAGTCTAGAATGAAGTATATAATACAAAATCAATAGCAAAAAGAGAGCAAGACCATTACAAAAGCCGCTGTATGAACTCAGCTCTACAAAATAGATAACCAAAAGATAGGTGTAGATACAACAATTGGAAAGCCCAAACATAAAGCAAAATCGATGTAAAAATATGAGCAACTGAAGAAAATTCCAATCTGACGTCTCCTCCGCGTAGTTAAGTACATCCATGAGTAATTAAAATAAAAATACAAGATTGTAAAGTACACTAGCTGCAGGTACAAATAAACTAAATAAGTAAAATAAGAAATAAGAAAATCTAACTCCAAAATGTAAATCATGAATACAAAACAACCACATACAAATCGTCGACAACAAGCGAGGAGATGAAGATGAATTGCCATAGTGTTACCATCAACAAATCAAAACGTCTAGCCAAAGCAGAATCTTCATCTAAGTATATAATAACAATAATGAAATATAATATATATAATAACATGTAATGATAATTATATATATATCTAATGAATCGAAAAAAAAATTAAAACGCCTTAAACTAATGCACCAAAAACACGCAAATCGCAAATTAGTGGCAATCGAATAAATTAAAGCCTCTCTCAATGACTTCGCGCTTCGGAGGCCCAGCCAAGAATACCAATCCCCGGTCCTCCAACTTCTCGGTCGATATGAACGTCTTCCAGTCCAGGCGCGTCTTTAAGCCACTCATGATTCAGCATGCCTCCAGCATCAGCTCGTTTCTCTGGATTCAAGTCAAGCATAGGCAACATGAACTCGGAGATGCACTGAGATGATACAGCATCGCAATGATACTTATCATGCAAAACATCCTGCAAAGTCCACGGCCTTAGCTTATGAATATGCCGTAATTCACCCTTGCGATTAAACAGTTCCATGCTCCATTTGCCACTCATGGCAATGTGCCGCGGAAATCTGCCCAAAAGTTCTATTATCTGAGCAATATGATCATCATCCTTTGAATATTTACTTCCATTCTGAGGATCAAACAAATAATCACCAGTAATCAGCTCGAACACCATACAAGCCATCGACCATACATCAGCCGACGCACCCCACCGTGATCCCAATATGACTTCAGGCGATCGGTACTGCCGCGTCTGTATATCATTCGAGAAATGATGTGAAACCCAGCAGGCATTACCAAGATCTGCAATCTTCACAGAGATTAAATCAGATAATTGCGCCAATGGTGAGCCAACTATGGAGCCTCGAGAATTCGTGGAAGAAATTGAAACTGATGAAGATGCAGATGTTTTGGAGTCTTTAGATAACGAAATTGTCGACATCCCATCTTGAAGGGCCTCGGCAGACCTCTTATCTGAGCCATCAGCATTCTCAGTGGGAAAATAAGAGCCAGGCTCTGTAGTAGACTGTAAGTTGGAAGATGACTTAACTATCGGAGACATCACAAGACTGTCGAAATAAGAGCCACCATTAAACGAGACTGCTAGAGGAGAAGGGAGAGGCTGGGATCCAGTGATCAAAGTCTGTCTTCGCGATCGACGGCCAACTCGATCCCGGTTAGGATCTGCGTTGGCATGATTACTATGATGCCTTCGCTCTCGCTCCTTCTGCTTATTTGCTTCCTCTTGCTCGACGATACGGACAATCTCTTCGACATCACCAATATCAACAAGAACATTCTCAGGCTTAAGATCGGTATGAATGATTCCACATTCACGGTGAAGATAGTCCAGAGCCAGAAGAACTTGCTTTGTTATCTGCTTAACTAAGCTCATTGGGATACCGCGATGATGAAACCGTCGAATAAGTCCTAATAAATTTTCACCTAAAACTTCGAAAACCATACACATATGAATTCCATGAGGACCCTTATGCTCAAAGGAATCTAGCAGAGAGACAACATGAGCACGGCCGGGATGATTGGGATTTGCTCTAACGATTACTTCAAGCAGTTTAATCTCATCAACGGCTGCCTCCGTGTAATGTTTTGCCGATCGGACGATCTTCAAAGCAACGTGTCGATTCGTTTCAGCATCTCGAGCTAACCAGACAGTGGAAAAATGGCCCCAGCCAAGCTTTCGAACAATAGTGTATCGGCCATTTTTGAATGTCTCACCAATCGCAACAGGATGATAACCACCTTCACAATAATCCTCAACGGCTTCCTCATCGTTATTGGACGATTCCGCTGACGCCGAGGAAACTGTCGAGGAAGTAGACATATCGCGATTCATCGGAGCTTCAGAGGATGAAACAGATTTGGACATAACTTCATCGTATGTGATCACTTCCTCTTCTTCATCTTCTGCGGCGGCGGTTGATGCGGACGCTGATGCTGCGGCGGTAAGCGAAGCTGTGAGGGAAGAGTAAGCAATTGGGACTGATTGTGAAGTAGAAGGCTGGGCGGCGCTATCGCCTGGGGACTCGCTTTGCAGAGGCCGGATACTGGGTCTTCCAAATTGTGTTTGGAGCAATGAGGGTGTGCTGGCGGACGAAGAAGAGGATGAAGAATTGGATAATTGAGCGGATGAGAAAGGGAGTGGAGGTGCAGGCTCGAGAGAGGCTGCCGGTTGAGGAAGCGTAATATCGGCCGACACAGTTCTCGGAGTTTGCAACTGCGACGGCGAAGACATTTTTTCTGAAGAGGCTAGTATCGAACTAAAAAAGCAATTAGAACTGAAGTTTAAAGATTTGTCCACAGGATGAATATCTTACCGGAGTCTCTGAGGTGCCGGAGATGGGTCGCAATACTCGCCCGGACCTACGTTATCGCAATTGGGCGCGGTTTGAATTGCAGCGGATGCCGAATGGGCTGAGACAGAAACTGATGCAATAGAAAATGAGGAAGGAAGAAAAGTGTGCTGTTGCAGTTGTGGTCTAGCAAGTGACCTGCGAGGCGGGGAGGGCGGCGGAGGCGCTGGAGCAGAAGAAGACGAGGCTGTTGCCATGGGCGAACTGCTACTAGATCAAATAGAAGGAACTGAGAAAGAAAGTCGACCGAGAGCAAAAATAGGCAAAATCAAAAAAGATTATACCAACAAAGAAAGGAAAGAAACGAAGATAGGACGAGGGAAAATGGTGGAACAAAATTGATGAAGTCGGTTGCGAGATAGAACGGAGCCGGGACACTAATGCAGCGATGGTTCGATCGTCCGTGACAGCAGAGGAGAGCGGAAAAAGCTGTCAAAGAAAAGAGTAACAGGGAGGTTGTAGAAGAAAAGCAATTGCTTAGGAGAACAAAATATTGTTAACGAAAATAGAATGAGAAAAGCTCGACGAGACACCTGAAATGCTAGAAGGCAAGAAGGCCAAAACGTGCGAGAGAGGAAAGAGAAGAGATAGGAAAGAGAGAAAAGACCGGCAGAATACGGCCTAGATGAGAGTTGTGGCTGGTGCTGGCTGATGGTAGACACTTTTTATTGCGTGTAGCGATGTCTACCACTACGACTGTGGCTCTGTCCATGTGGCGGCCGCGGGGCGTCGACCCGCAATGGACTGCTGGGTAGCGGTGAACGGAACGGCAGAGCGACGACATATAGCCCAATCTGGTCCGCAATATTGGATAATCGAAAAAAAAACACGCTATTTTACACAGGCATCTGTTCAGATCGTCTTGATATTCCTTATTTGACTATTTTATCGTATTCATAGCTCTTAAAAGCTCCCTGAATGGACAATGAGGGCTTCATAACGAGACTGATTATGACGATATCGAAGTCTCCTCACCACGGCTTCTCTTCCGCATTCGGCACTTTCAACTCTATCGTTAGGTCTTTCTATGATGTAATTTCTCCGCGTCTGCACGCTTGATGGATTTCAAATTTGTGGAGTTGTCGACAGACGCATCCCCAACTTGACTAATGTGCTGTTCCAGAAGCTTTGTCGTTCAAATCGGCAAACTGGCCGTGTCTAGACAAGAGCTATCCATCTAGGGCTCTCCTAATTTATTTGGCAGCACCTTTCGTCAGGCTCTTCTACTTGCCCTCACCTCTATCCATGTTCTTCATCAACTGCCTCTGGAGAATCACATGACTGCGGCTCAGATCCCGAAGGCGTTGCCAATTAGTGGACCATTATTTTTTTTTGGCTGGGAGAAGAGCGAGCGAAAAACAGTTGCTGCGCGGACGGACACTGAAAGAAAGAACGCGATATGGACGTGCGATGTTAAGGACTCTCGTGCGGTGATTTGAGATTAGAAAGAACAGACCCCCAATGCAGAAACTACCGTCATTTCTGGATTTCGTCACCTCGAATCGCATTGTTATCTCGCCGTTTGTTCGGATAGCTTTCGATTCCGTGCGTGGCTACCACGTTCTTCTGCATGCGCGAGCACCGAGCGATATTGACGATTCCAGACTAGCAGGCACGAGTAGACGCGAGATTCCGGCAAACTTCCCTCTGGTTAGCATCCCCAAGGAGGCCCTTTTATCCGCGTCCTCGTCGTCGATATGCAATGTTCTTCCTGAGGACGAGATCACATCCACGGCGGGTTTGATCTTAGCGTTCATGATTGAGCGTGCGCTAGGCTCCCAGTCGCCATGGGCTGCCTATATCAATCTGATGCCGTTGTGCGAAGCGTCTTGTGTTCGGTACTGGCCTAAGGAGATGCTTGACGGTCTCGAAGGTTCTGATGTCTTGGATATTTTCCGAGCCGCCGAGAGCGCTCTCGAAGATATGTATAGATCAATAGTCATGCCTTTTTTTGTCAAGAACGAGCTTGTCATTCGGCAACTTCTCGGTCATGTGGAGTCCAGAACATCAGAATGGGATGATCTTATATCATATGATACTTTCACTGGCGCAGCGTCTGTAGTTGCAGCCCGTTGCTTTGAGATAGACTCGTTCATTGGATTTGCTTTGTGTCCCGTTGCCGATCTGTTTAATCACTCAGACAGAGAGCAAGTCCACTTCGAAAGTCTGTACGAAGTGTGTGAATATTGTGGAGCATCAAATGGATGTGAACATGAGTCGGCTAAACTTCTGCAAACTCTGATTGAATCTTCGGAAACTGGATCTCCCGACACGGCTGAACAGAGTGATTCCGAAACTGATAAATCTATGCCAGACCTCTCGGATAGTGGTAGTGATTCTGGATCAGATTCTGGATCAGACATGTCATCATCAAATCCCGATTCTAATGATTCATGTGAAATTGTTACAAATGAAGCAATTAAATTACCGAAAATGTCAATATTTGAGGGCAAAGAGATCTACAATTCTTATGGCCCGCTGTCGAACGCACATCTGCTTGTAAAATATGGCTTTGCTTTACGAGGCAATGTCAATAACTATTTACTTCTCGACCGACAAGTGCGGCAATGCTACCGCAAATATAACATATTGTGGAATTCAACGGATTCTACAACAGATTTGCAAAACCCTGTTGAGCTCAAAGTTGATTACTGTGGCAGGGTGAATGTCCATCTTTGGGATCGCATTGCGCAGCTTGCACAGATATTGGTCAAAGAACCAATTCCGAGTCACAAGTCTCTTCAGCGTTTCAACATTAAACCGAATACAGTAAAAAGAACACGGATAAATATAACGATTGTCAAGCTAATTCTAGAGATTCTTCACGATCGAGAAATAAGGTACACTGATCCGGATGTATCGTCTATCTTTTACGAGTATCTTATCCAGGATCTACCGACGACAGCAGATTCAACCGCCATTCAAAAACAGTTTACGGCAATTATTTTTGCAGACGAAAAGCAAATGCTTGAACGAGCGATCAATCGATGTAAAATATTTCTGGGACCAGATAATCTCTAAATCTATTTGGATATTATACATGCATTATTAATAATATTTTCCTTTCAGCTCCTCAGAGTATTTCCAGCCAATATATCCCACGGGGGATTTATTTGTATAAAATGTTGATCTGTCATAAGGGACCAGCTCCATTCTCTCCTTAAATTTAGCGACAAGGTCCGGATTAGACGTGTAATATCTCCCAATTCCCACGAGCGTGTTCGGATGACTGGCGGTATATTCTCGAGCCGAATCCTGGGTAAATCCGCCGGCGGCGATCCAGATGCCTTTCCAGAGTTCACGGTAAGGCTCTGAAGAATCACCTTCTTCTGGAATCTGGTCATTATTGCCCGCTGTCCTAGGCTCAACCATATGGACATATGCCAGACCGGGGAACCTAAGTTGAAGCTGAGAGATGAAATACGAGAAGGTCGGCCAAGGATCTTTCATTCTCATTGCCTGAACTTTCGAAAACGGAGACAATCTGATAGCGACTCTGTCTGCTCCAATAGCTTCGACGCATTTTGCGACCACCTCAAGTCCAAATTTTGCACGGTTTTCGATTGACCCCCCGTACTCGTCAGTTCGAAGATTCGTTACGTCTTGTAGGAACTGATCGACCAAGTAGCCATGGGCACCATGGATTTCGATACCATCAAAACCAGCTTTGATTGCGTTGGCGGCTGCGACGCCGTACTCGTCGACCATTTCATGAATTTCTGCTATAGTCAACGAACGAGGCTTCGGCCGCTCGGGCATCTGGACATCAGAAGCACTGTAGACGTCGGGTAGCTTTGTTCCTACGTTAACCCGGCCCAGATTCCAGACTTGATCAAAAATGAACCCGCCCTTTGCATGCACCGCGTCGGTTACCTTTTTCCAACCGGCAATTTGCTTCTCGGTGAATATTCCAGGAGCGTTTGGCCACCCACCACCACGACTACTGACATCCGTCGCCTCCGCAATTAATAACGTCCCTGGAACAAGACATCGCTCAGAGTAATATTCCGGCGCAAGCTCTTCGTTCGGAGTCCCGTCATCGTCTGCACGATATCGTGTGATCGGAGGGAACACTATCCGGTGTCGTAGCTCCATACGCCCTACCTTAATCGGTGTAAATAAAACTTCCTCCGCCATTATTCCGTTGTTTCGATGTCCAATTGGATTAATAGATAGTTCTTCGTCGTCTGGGAAATGTCGAAAATTTCCTTATCTTCTTACTGACTCCATTCCCGCGCCTCACGCTTAGTTCTGGACCCTAACTAGTTGAGTTTAGGACTAAAGAGACTGTAACTAGTCGAAATTTGCATTTCAAACCTCAATTGCTTGACTTTCGTTTTAGTCGTCTATTTCGAAGGACCTTTTCTGCTTTATTATTTATCATAATTCTTCTTCGTCTGAATTTCACCGATTTCCATTCTCAAGCTTGCTTATCAAATTCGGATAATCACGTGATAAAAATTGCATTTGGCACAAACTACGTTCTAGGTTTTAATAGAGTCCAGCTTCGTGAGTCTTAGTAGGCAGTTCGAAGTTTAAATTGCTATTAGATATAGAATATAGAAATACCGAAATGGCATTTCACACTGAAATAATATACATAGCTATACAACTCGAACTTGACATCACTAAATTAATACAGCTCAAGTAAATTAACGATAGATCTATTTTACAGCATAAACGAACCATTATCTCATCCCTTTGTTTCGTTCGTTCATATAATATCAGAGCACAGAATTACCGATACCCTGGAATACACACTTTCATCCCAATAATGGCAGCTCGTTTTCATATCCGTAAAAACTCAGCATTTCCCGACAAACCATCGAATACCATTCTGAAGGTTCCCACTGAACGAAGTTAGAAAATATGAACTAAACAGAAAATATTAAAAGTACCTCGTTGCATCCTTTTCGACAATGATCTTTTGGACTCGGCATAGGTTTCTTGGTAGTGAAATGCACAATCACTGCTTCCGGCCAGAAATTGTCCCATACACGACGGAAATGCTGGTACATGACAATATTGAAATTATACTTGTACGGTAATCCGTGGAACCTGAATTTGAAGTATTGATTCAAGAACGCCTGATCTGCGTCATTAGGCTTATGCATACGGGGGTCGGAGACTGCAGTGACCATCGATCGGAACTCTTCAATCGAGGGCCGGAACGTAATGACACCAGAATTGAATCGAGTGTCGGTCAAGATATCCCACCAAACATCTGGAGAACCAGCAATTTCTAGAACCGAGTTAATAAACGTGGTGAGACAAGCAAATATAACAAATACCCACCACCTGGCTGATCAAAAAGTTCTGATATGG
Organism: [Lipomyces] oligophaga; assembly: GCF_038497815.1. Lineage (NCBI taxonomy): Eukaryota > Fungi > Ascomycota > Lipomycetes > Lipomycetales > Lipomycetaceae > Lipomyces > [Lipomyces] oligophaga. Next base: position 799,126 of record NW_027117788.1, on the reverse strand, counting down.
AACCTTTACATAGCGTATCAGCATCGATGAATACGATCCGATCGTACTGCGTATACGACCATAAGTAGAGCTTATTGAGATTATATCTGTGGTACGGTCTTATGGCGTTCTTATTGACGCCCTCGAAATCAAGGTCATGTTCATTCATAATTTTCCAACCAACCCGTTCTAATCTTGTAATATTCTGTGGAGTGACTGCCTCCTTTCCTTCGGTTCGCACCAGCAGAATCAGATCGACATCAAGTGCCTCAAAATCGTTGTATTTCTGCAAACTATAAGCCAACATCATCGCGTACTGTGAGAACCGCGCAGTCATCACAGACGATGCCACTGCATAACGACGGCCACGCACAAGTGTGCTGTTGATTAATGGTATCGGTTCTTCGACAGAGACTTTGGCTGACGCTGTTTTCACGCTGGCTGAGCTAGGAGGATGTGCCAAGGAATCTGTTGTGTTGTTTGCCAGTTTCGCACGAATATGTGGAGGATACCATGCAGGCACTGATTTGCTTAGATGATCTGTAGCGAATTAATAGATTAGCAAATCGTCAAGACGGAAGAAAATCTGAGCAAAACTCGACACAACGAGAATGCCAGATGACAGGACGCAAGACGCAGCACGCTGGACGCCAATGCAGAGCAAACTTACTCTGGTAAGAAGAGAAAGACAATGCCGCGATGGCCACGGTGCCAATTAAAAGACAAATGAGAAGGACGAGCCTTCTTTTACTTGCGGCCATCAAGGTTGTAGTCAGAAAGACCTTGGATATCCGGAAAACAAAGGACAAAAGCAGCAGAAATTATGCTAGGATAAACAGGAGGAAAGATGGGAGAATTGCAAAACTCGCGAATTCAGGGTGGTGCCAACATAAACCTAGCGGGCGGCTGCGGGAGAGGGGGAAGCAAAAACAGGGTCCGTAAAGGAGTACCACCTGCTAGACGAAGTTCTTTATTTGTACCAGTGGCGGATGAAATTACTATTTTGTGATATAAACCAATTTCTCCAGTCTGCTATTACAGCTTGAACCTATTAGATAAGTATCACATGGAACTGGCCCACTTTGTGTGCTGCATCTGCCGACACCGTCCCCGGAGCCGCAATTCTTGTCTAAGAGATTATGTAATCGTACTTAGCGGAAGCTGTGCGGGCAGATATTTATGGGTATTCTCGGCTCTCTACGGCCTTTTGAACTTAGCGAGCTCAATAGCAATATTACTGGTATTAATTTCATATGTAATAGATGAGTCGGATGAGAGTACAACGGAAAGAAGTTTACATTGTGTCTGATTCTGATACTTGCTTCAGCGCGCTGGAAACGGCAACAGAATACCAGACACACCAATTCCACTACAACCCGCCGGGATGGAGTCCCTTGCCACACTCACCCACTCTTTGGCGGGAATCGGCTGCAGATTCGGAATTCGGCGCCGCGATGAGCATCGGCTTGATGATGACAATATAAAATTGGTAGTGGTCTCTTTTCGCTAGATTCGATGTCATCAGATCTGCTTTTATGTTTTTCCTTTTAGAGATCTAGCTGCTTGCGTCGACCATAGATGTAATCCCTGGAAGCATTCCAGTTATCCGCCAGCTTGGAAGCCCTAAGCGTCTTGTAGTCTTTCAGACCTAAAAAATAATTTTTACTGAGTCAGAAATACGCAGCAGGCTAGCCAGTAATGATGAATTGGCTGGTTGATTGGTTGCTGCAAATGCAATTACGATCGAATCGATGACGCCAATTCATTAGCTTACGTTAACTTTTATTACGACGGCAGATGTTGGGCAGCGAAGGTGCGCCGGTGTCGATACCTCTGTTCCCTCTGTATCAGATCGTCCGCACTCACTGAGTTGTAAAAGCTTCTCTGAACGCTATGTTTCTCGTCGGTCAAGAAAAATAGCGATTTTTCGATAATGATATAATATTAATAACAACAATAACAACTTGACTCGTTATTATTGCTCTTATACTAGCAGTATTTGTTCAGTGTTGGTAGAGGTTTTTCTTCCTCAGTTTACCATAAACTAGTAAACTTGTAGACCAGGCCTTATACTCCACGATTTATATCTTACGTCATTTGCATTCATAGCGCTTCCACATCGGCCTCCCTGTAGACTGGACAAATTTTGAGACTATTGGAATCCTAATCGGTATAGGGGATGAGCAGACTCGGATTAGAACCAATCAGCACGCCACGGGAGACTTTAGACATAGTCTCCTGCGGGTGATCAAACTTACCATGTTAGTTCGCTACCCCTTTGGCCCTTTTGGCTCAGCTTGTAATTTAGGCAAAGACAACGGAATTGATTATCCTAAATATTTATTATTAGTTCATTGTTATATAAAAAGTGATGGTTTAAGATATTTAAGATTAAAAAGTTGATATAAGTAAAGCAAATATTATTGCTATTGGCCAAAGAAAGAGCAGCTAGTGGTTTGAAGGGTAAAATCTGACATATCAGATTACTTCTCAGATACTGCTTGTACTATCATGCACCTTTACACAGTTGCATCTGTTGCATTTATTATTTACTTGTTCAGATCTACTCTAACTTTCTAATATTAAATATCCACAGAAACGCCAACGATGACGGAGAAACTGGCTTCCACATTTCAAAAGGATTTGAAAACCTGGTCTAGAAATAAAGATCTTAAGCACCGTATCCAGCTGACTCCTTCCTTGAACGACGGAAAATCTGATCCTCGATTGCTACTACTAATTGCTGACTGCTTCCAGGTTCTCGCGATAGGTAGGTATTTAAGGTTTCAACCGTTTGCTCTTCATATTTATTTGTTCATTGTCCCTGATTGTCCCCACAGACTCTCATCTCATCTCGTTAACGACGGCTGTCGTCTTATCGCTTTCTGCGAAGTAATCACTGTATTCGGGGGAAATTAATAAATTCACGTTTACTATATTTTTACACAATCTCACCACTTCTCACACTCTTGTACACTCACACTCACCTTAACTATCTACAAACACCTCATGGGCTTCCTGTATAGTCAGCTAGTGGAAAGCCGGAGCTTGCCCTACCCTGAGACTTTGTACAGTGGTAAAACTATTGTCATTACCGGCAGTAACGTTGGACTCGGCTTGGAGGCTGCCCGTCACTACGCACGTCTCGACGCCAGCAAGCTGATCCTGGCCGTACGTAATTTGGACAAGGGTCTTGCGGCCAAGGAGAAGATCCTATTGACGGCCTCCAAAGCTACCGAGATTGAGGTCTGGAAGTTGGACATGGCAGACTACGACAGCGTCAAGTCCTTTGCTGCCCGCGTGAGCTCGGACCTGGATCGCGTCGATATTTTCCACGCCAATGCCGGCCTGGTGTGCGTCGACTTCACCATGACGGCTGGTAATGAGACGATGATCACGGTGAACGTGGTGTCTACCTTTTTACTAGTGGCTCTGGTCCTTCCCAAGCTCAAGGAGACTGCGGCCAAGTTCAACATCCGGCCTACGTTGGTGATCACCAGCTCCGGAGCCTACAAGCACACTAAGTTCCCGCACAAGTCTGAGCCCAAGATCTTTGACGCCCTCAACGACAAGGCCTATGCTATTGCCCATTGGAACGACCAGTATCCTATGTCGAAGCTGCTGGAGATCTTTGCACTGCGTTGCATTGCCGAGGAGCATCCCGCCAGCAGCTACCCCGTCACCATCAACGCCGTTAGCCCCGGCCTGTGCCACTCCCAGCTCTCGCGTCAGGTTAGCGGCTTCCAAAGAATCGCCTTTTCCGTCGTCAAGGCCTTCATCGCTCGCTCAACTGAACTGGGAAGCCGCACCCTGGTCAACGCCGGCGTCCAGGGCCCCGAGTCGCACGGTCAATATCTCGATGACTGCAAAGTCGCCATGCCAGAAGAGGTCATCACGGCCAACAGGGACGGCCAGGCTCGCCTCTGGACAGAGCTCAAGGCAAAGCTCGAAGAGATCCAGCCTGGTGTGACCAATAACTTTTAGATTGTTTCAATCGTGACCAAGACTTCAATTATATATGCTATTCGTTCTTACGGTGGCTGTTCCATGACTTTTTAGCTCGTTCTTTCAGCAGTATTGTGAAGTCTGCTGAAAAGCTACATATTGGAGTATTCAAGGAACCAATCCGGACCCTAGACTCATCTCATGCCCAAGGCATAATTATAATTTCACTTGTTCCGTCTTGATTACTGCATTCCGATGACTTAGAGTGGCGTTTGTACTGATACTTAACTGTTGCTTTATGTCATGTCTGACTAATAGGAACTGGTTCTATCAGAGCACAGCTACTACAACACTTCCTTTATACTTTACAGTGCGAATTATTCGTAATGATGCCAAAGTGCCATTGTGTAAAAATTGTTGATAGTCGACAGGTGGAAATCTAGACCCGAAAATGTTTGACAAAACTTGCGTTTGATTAGATTGGTTGAATTGCGGTATATGGAGCAATATCTGATTTTTGTCTTATCGGCGCAAATCAGTATGGCATGATGATGCGTTCCGACATCTGAAAGAACATAAACTTAAATAATTTAAATCTTGGTTTCATCCTTACAGTTGTCAAAATCAGGTTACCACTTAGTCTCGACAGCTATCTCAGTACATCATACCTCTCTGATAGGACTACCCTTCCATCAGCGGTTCGTAACTCCGAATAACTTCTCGGGTGCTCCCATCAAAATCTTTGCAGTTCCCTGCTACCTTCAACCCTATCATAATATAGTCAATTTATCTTAGTTCAATTCAATTCAACTCATAAAGTAAGATGGCTCCAACTATTGCGATCACAGGTTCCGCAGGTGGTATCGGCGCTGCAATTGCTAAGTACTATGCAGCAAAAGGCTACAATCTCGTTCTTGCTGATTCTGCAGCTGCACTTCTCAAGTCGACCACCGAGACTCTTCAGACTGCATTTCCCTCGATTCAGATTCTATCTCAGCCAACAGATGTTTCCAAGGAATCCGAGCTGGTCGCTCTCAAGGATGCTGCTTTGAAGAAGTTCGCGACCATTGACATGGTGTTTCTCAACGCCGGTATCTCGGGTAACTACAAGACCGAGGAACATGGCTGGTGGGGAAATCCGGACGGTATGCGCAAACTGTTCGATGTCAATCTCTTTGGCGTTGTCAATGGTATCTCTGCATTTTTGCCCGTTCTTAAGGCACAGGCCGCTGCTTCTCCGTCGGCGTCTCCGTACCGCATCATCATCACTGGGTCGAAACAGGGAATCACGAATCCACCTGGTAATCCTGCCTACAACGCATCAAAGGCGGCCATACGGTTCCTTGCAGAGCAATTGTCGTACGATCTCATTGGACAAAATATCAAAGCCCATCTTTTGATTCCCGGTTGGGTGTTCACTGGTTTGGCAGGAGGCGTGCCTGGTGTCTACGTCGAGAAAGGCACGAAACCTGCCGGCGCGTGGGTCCCAGATCAAATTGCGGAACGATTGGCCGAAGGTCTTGCAAACGAGGAATTTTACATTCTTTGTCCTGATAATGAGGTGTCCATTGCCACGGACAAAATCAGAATGGAATGGACCGCAGGAGACTGGATCACTCCTCGCGATCCTCTTAGCCGTTGGCGTAAGGAATATCAAGACGAATGGGCAGAGTTTCTTGCCGCTCGTCAGAAATAATTTTTCTATGTCTAAAAATTTGTTATTTCAATGTAATTCATTACAAGCAATACTATCCGAATCCATTATTTTTCTATCTCCTCTTCTTCAATAGAATATGCTACTCCATCCTCACCAAAAACCAAATACGGCTTACGCTTCGCTAGATCCAATATTGCCTTTGCGAACTCTGCATTACACCAAGCAAACCATGAACGAGTATAATCTCTTGACCGTCGCACATTCACACTCTCATGCATTAACCCGAGGCCTCCAGTTGTTGATTTTACCAACTTCAGAGCGGATGTAATTTCTTCGTCGTCATCGGAAGTTCGAATCAAGGTCAGTAACGACATCGGCCAAGCGTATCGAACCCCGATATGCGGACCACCAATACCAGCAAATTCGGGACCTTTCAGGTAATACGGATTCCCAGATTTACTCATCACCATCCGTCTTGTGTTCTGATAGATTTCGTTGTCCTTGTCTACAAATCCTAAAATAGGCAACGACAATAAGGAGGGCAAATTCGCGTCGTCCATACTATTTACTCCGCCGTAGCCATCCACTTCATACGCAAATACTTTGCCAAATTCCCGATGTTGAAAAACTCCATGGTCCCACACGCCTTGTTCGATTCTCGTTCCACGCTCAAAAACTTGGTCGGCAAGCTCATTATGGCCCGCACTAGATAACAGAATTTTTAGTTTCTTAAGCTCAACAGCAATAAACGCATTCGCTGGAATGAAAAATTGAAAGATCGTTGCATCATCTGATGGCCGGAAAGCCGACCGAATCAGTGAGGTATTCAAGTTGGTAGGATTGCCCGCTCCTCCTAAAGCAAGAGTCTCTGTACCAACATTTGTCTGCCGTTGAAATGTATATCTTGATTTTAAATCCCGACCATCGCTATCGTAAGTTGTCAAAGATTGCTCATCCAAAACTGCAATTACATTGAGTAACGCTTCCACGAAAAACGGATCTTGATTCACAAAACTAGCGTCACCACTGCTGGCATAGTATTTATTCGCAAGATCAAGGAATGATGCCAAAGAATCTAGTTCGTACTTGCATTCAAATACCAATGCGGGATCATATGGCGGGTTTACAACATCACTTTGATCGTTCGACGACGGCTGAAGATTTGACTGCGGTGGTGGTTGGAAGGCATTACAGTACGGCGAGGATGTGAGAAACTCCGCCTGGGTATGTATTGCACCTAATATCAATTGCCGAAGGCCCTCATCTTTTTTTATTAGCGGGATGTAGGGCGATAATTGATTTGTCGAATCGCGGATCCACTCAGCGTTGATGTCACCTGTAACAACAAACGTTTGTGGTGCTTTCCCAGGAATATGCCAACGGACAGTGGTATCTAATGTGTTTGGGAAACAGTTTTCAAAAAGCCGTGCTAGATCTGGATCATGGGAAAGCCTATCTTTCATCGCCGTAATGACTGTCTCTACGGCGCGAGACCGATACGTGCGACATTCCGGAACTGGTCGTTGATACGGTAGTTTAAGAGGACCTTGACAACGTCAAAATTTAAAGCGTAAATTCGATCGATCTACCTACCTTCTGAGATCGGTGAATGTCGCCGAGTCGAATATGCGCGATAATCAGGACAGGCTGCATCTCGCAAGGCCCATGGTTCTTGAACTGCCTCGCTGCCTAGCCAAAGCGACCCCAAGAGCAGTATTCCTGCAATCAAGACCATTACGAGAAGCCACTGCAAAATATTACTGGACAAATAAATCAACACAGAACTTCGAGTCCGGGACGCTTTTCGAGAAGGAGATCGTGAGTCCGACCGATCTACTCGAGGTTGTCGTTGCGAAGCAGCGGTAGAACTGAAGACTGAGGAGGCAGAAGAGGTTGTCGTTGATGCAAATTCACGCACGACAGCGGGAGATCTTGCAACGGGCGAACGAGCTCTATGGTGCATACTATTGCTCTCGCCTGAAACTCAATTCTTTTCTTTGTACCGTAAATTTCCACTGGCCAAAATGATTTCATTGTAAACAATACAGGCGCTTGATACCGCCAGCTTGCAGTCTTCACTGTCTCGCAATGATAATAGACCCTCGTGCTTACATGTAACTAGATATTGCGGTTTTCATCTTTTCATGATTTCACGGTACAGATTATCATGGTCGCGTTTGTCCTTTTCTCTGGCTTCGCGTAGTGAGCGCCTTCGTTCACCTTTGGTAATCTTTTGCGCAGAGCGGGCGGACTTGTTTGTTCTAGATCGAGATCCCGAATCACTGGAGCGAAGGATAACAGTTGTTCCAATGCCTGACTTGTCTGGTCGTTGCTCGACACGGATGGGTAGTCGTCTGCCTTCCCGTCCTTCGGCACCTAATCCTTCTCTCTGAAGTGGCTGCCAGCCGTATTTAACTAAATATCTGTGGCCGGCCGAGTCTTGCTCGACAGGTAAATGAGTAACTGGCGGATCCACGTGCCGAATATCGAGCTGTCGCGCTATCGAAGTTCCTGGGATATTCTCAGCCGATTTAAAGGTCACAGAATTTTGCGCTGCAGATCCTAGCCCGACCATCGATCTATATAAATCTGCCATCGATTTTGGCTTGTCGATGGTGGCGAGAGCGGACTCGTCAGTCGACGCAGGAACGAACTTGAGTCGTACGTATTTTGTTGAAGCCTGAGCAGGCCAAAGCTCTGAGTCTTCAGCTCTCTGTGTGTCCTCCATGAAAGTTTAGTCGCCTGGCATTAAAATCACGAAGACTAATTAAAAAATGCGTAACAGTCTAAACTGTTTCCAGACTCGTGATCGACAATAAATAGTATAACTTTCGCTAACTTTGAACGGAAAACAAAAAACTCATACTTCAGTTCGAGCCGCACGATGCTTGAGTAAGAATTTATGAGGCGCCTCAATTCTCCAACTGGCGCAATTTGGCTGTTACCGTTCGATCAAATATTTGATCGCTAAGTTTATTGGTTTAGTAGGCTGATTAAATATATCTACTACTAGATTTATTGATAATATATCCGCCACTGCATTTTTATTGCTCAAGCCAAAAATGGACAAAGAACGTCTGATCTGTATGTAGTCTTGAGCTCTGATCCGCTGATTACTCACCTACATAGTTGCCCCAGAAACAAAGCAATACACTAAAGGAACGCTCACGAAAGAATCGCTTGATTTGGATCCCTTCGTTCAGTTTAGCGAATGGTACGGCGAGGCTGTCGAAGCCAAAGAACCCATTGCTGAATCTACGACCCTTTCTACTGCTTACTTACCTTCTGGCCGTGTTTCCGCGCGAATAGTTTTATTCAAGGAACTCGACAAGAAAGGATTTGTAGTGTACTCAAATTGGAAAACATCGAAGAAAGCTAGGGATATTTCTTCGAATCCATATGCTGCCTTAACTTTTTTTTGGAAAGGGCTGGAACGACAGGTCCGCATAGAAGGCAAAACAGAGTTCGTAACAGCCGAAGAAAGCTATGCTTATTTCAAGACAAGACCTCATGATAGTAAAATTGGGGCCTGGTCAAGTCCTCAGAGTACGTCGATTTCTTCTCGTGAGGAATTAGAGTCTCTTGTAGAAGTGCAAAGGGAAAAATTCAAAGACGTCGAGGAGATTCCGCTTCCTGATGGCTGGGGTGGACTTCGAATTGTGCCTTTGGAAATAGAATTTTGGCAAGGTGGCCCTAATCGTTTACATGATCGATTCACTTTTCGTCGTGATAATGAGTCCTCGGCTTGGACAGTTGATCGATTAGCACCATAAATAGGCTACTTTACATTGTATTATAACTCAATTTTATGTAATACATTTAATTCACCTCTTTCGACTAAAGCTCATAATTGAACTTTGACGGTTATCAATTTTACCTTTCTTCGTGGCCCCTTTCGGCTGTGCGGTTTCCCGGTCACTTGAACTAGAGTTTTCTTCACTCGGTTTCCGAATCACCTCCTTGCTTGCAGGAGCAGCAGGAGTAGTAATATGAGAGGTTCCTGCAGGTGTTAGGTCAAACTCACCCTCTGAACAAGATTCCCATTCCGTAATATGTTGATATCGGACAAATCCTTTCTCGTCTTTGGTGCGTACTCTCTTTGTGACTTGTCGGCGGCCTCGTCTTTGTGCACTTTTCTCAACACTAGATTCGGTGTTGAAAGTAGCAGAAATGTTTTGAGCTACTTGATCTTGAGGTAGAACTTCCTCAACATCAGCATTTTCTGGCGCTCTAGAAAACTCCTCGATGTCTGCAGTATTTTCTGGCTCATTGATGGAGATCTCATTAGCTTGTGCATCTTCCATCTCCAAGTCTTGATCTTGATCCGGCAAAATGCTATCTTCATCTTCCATATCGTCGAACATTCCTCTTAATTTATCGTCGATCTTTATGGCAGGTTTGACGATGACTTTTTCAGGTTGTATTCCACCGAAATTTTCTTTCTTCACTGTTTCTTTTTTAATCTCAGGCCATGATTCGTTCCTCGACTGATTACTAGAACTGGGAAGTTTATGCTCTGACTGTTTATCAATCGATTTCTCAGCCGGTTTCGACGAACTCTTGGCTGCGAAAAAATTATTTTCTCGTTTCGTAGTTTGTATACTAACAGCCTTCTCTGTAGATGTAAGAGTCGATCTGGGACTATTATTGACATTGATTGCCATCAAAGGACTTGTGCGTTCGACTGCCATGGAATTCAGAATTGATCCATAACTTCCAAATAATTTCAAACCGCCAGCAACGTCAAGATCACGAACTTGATTGTCGCAGTACAACAACTCAATCAGATCAGGTGAGAGCTTTGCGGGCTCAATTGAATACACATAGATAGAAATCAATCGATCAAACATAAGCTTTGCGGCCTCGAGATCTTCCTCTTGCACAAGTTGTACGTATGTACACAGCACAGAATTGCGGCGACCATCTTCGTCCGTATGCTGCATATCCTGAGAACTATTTAGTTCCGTACTAGGCTGAGAACTGGGCAAGCTAGTACTAGTCATGTCCACATCTCCGGGAGACAGAACACGCTTGAACCCGACCAAGACAAAAGTCGCGTGAACCTTTCCAGAATAATTACTTTTAGAAGCTCTATGGAACGAGTATAGACACTGCTTTGCTAGCTTTGGATTGATACGAAGTTCTCGGGCTAGGAGATTATAAGTAATCTGGAGCGTTAGGACTATTAAGGCTCTGATGGTAAACGATACTCACAGGCTGCTGATTTAGTACAACTCTAGTCGCTAGAAACTTATTCCAGTCGACTTGAGCCATGATTGTCGTATGGATCAGCGCGTAGATAACGCGTATTTTTGACTAAACCAAACGACCACCTTGCCACAGTTTCCAAATATCCGATAATTAATAAAAAATGAACAATTTATCTGAGGATCCAAAAGTGGATGAAAAATTCAAAGATTCGACAAATAGGATCCGCGTAATTTCCACGTACCCAGATTTGACGCGTTCTCCGCCGCTTGAGCCGCTCCAATTAGCGATGGAACGGCCAGTGGATGTAGAAATCAGAGCCTACGTGCCTGGACAGACTTCTCAGTCGAGTGGAACGAAATAGAGTGCGCTAATTTCAGTCCGTCGACATTTAAAGAAGTTACAGTCCGACTATAGACTCATGTTTTCGATTAACACGTCGCTAACTCCAGACGACAAAATAGCTCGTCGAATAACCACCGCAAAGTATGGATATATAACTCTTCTAGTCTCTCTGGGTGTCGTCGTCTTCCTTCTAATTCGGTCGTATATTGCTGGATTTCTACCGCGGAAAATCAGGAGACCAATTCCTCTGCCACTTGTAGTTGTGACAACTACTGGTGTTTTGCTGTTGCTTTCATTTCTTCAGACCCATGATGACTACATTTACCTAACCAAGAGGTTAGGCAGGTATGTTGAATATGCCAGCTGGCCAATATTTCGTATCATTAACAACCTAGGGTATCCGCGGCAATCATGCCTGTATTAGTTTTTCTATCACTAAAGCCATCTCCTATTCCTCGCGAATCATATTTGCGCCTATTGCCTCTGCACATTTGGCTGGGCAGAATTCTGTTTGTACTGGGGACAGCACATGGAGTGCTTTATCTAGTCTATTTCGCAAAAACCGGGCATCCCAAAAAAATCCTACATCCTCCTCATTTCCTTGGTGTTTTATTGATGGCTGGCTTTCTTCTCACCTTTCTAACATCATTTTATATTATCCGAAAGTACAATCATGAGCTATTTTTTCGATCTCACATTGCGCTTTCGTGGATCTACATTCCTTTACTCGCGTACCATTCCAGCCCTCGAGCATGGATCATTGTTGCTTTGCTCATGCTATTTGGTGGTGCACAATTGTTTCAACGGTTCGGATATTCCCAAGACTGCCGTGTTGAAGTAAACAGGATCAGCTCCTCACTACTCCTAGTTACGTTACCAAGGAACCTTTTCCCAAAATATTTCGAGGCCGGGTCTCACGTCCGGTTTTCTCCCACACGGCAGGATTCGAGTTGGTGGTTTCTTGCCGCTTCTCATCCGTACACGATTGCGAGTCTCTGTGGAGATGATGATACGGTCAGATTGGTCGTGGCCCCTTCGAAACGCTTCAAGTTCGAGAACGATGGGCATTATTTGGTTCACGGTCCGTATGCGTCATTATCATACGATTTTTTCGTTGACATGTATAAATCTGAGAAAACTCTTCGGCGAACACTAATCATAGCTGGTGGAGCCGGTATTTCGTTTGCTATTCCTATAGCTCGGACGTTGCGTAAGATGAATGAAAACGTCAAGGTTATTTGGACCATTCGATCGCAGAAAGATATTCAAATTTTAAGAATTTTGAATTTTGAGGATATAAACGTTTTTGTCTCTACGAACGAAGAAGCTGAGTCGCTTCTAGAGAGCACGGAATTTGCCGATTCCTCTATTGCCGTTGGAAATGACATTCCGCAGCTCGAATTGCAGACAGCTAAAGCTACGTTAGATGAGCAAGTTGAGCCGGATCAGAATCGCCTAATACATTTGAACCAACGACGATTAGATATTGAAAAGGAGGTCCAGGATTTTTTGGCTACTCTTCGAGTTGAATCTGCTGACTCAAATATGTGGCTGATATCTTGTGGAGGTAGAAACTTAGTCTCGCAATGCTCGAAAGTGGGTCGTAAGTTTGGAGCTATTGTTCATGAAGAAGTTTATGATGTGTGAAGTGATTTGATAGAGTTTGCCAAATGCAGTTGGAAGATTAAGTTGTTCTCGCTGGGACTTTTTCGTCTATTCAGCCGCACAGAATTTTTCTAGGTCTATTCTAGTAAATTGAAAATCATTAATATTATACAATTAAATTACTAACAAGATAACCTAAAGATCAAAAAATGTCGATTGTCGGAAGTCTAATTTTTTGCACGGATTGTGGAAATCTACTTGACTCCAAACCATCAGCTATGAAACGGTTTATCTGCGGCCAGTGTGGAGCTCAATATCCTGCAAATGGTATGGCTATTCTTGTTTCTAAAGGCCCATCCAGTCCCATCGTCTCTAAACTAACAAGTATGCTAGAATTTGAAAACCTGACTGTCATCACGAAATCATCCGAAACTGCATTTCCGTCAAGTCTACGCCTGAAGAAATCCGTGGTGAAAACGTCCCTAGAGAGAGAGGAGCAACAAGAAGGGGCGACGATCAATGAAAAATGCCCGCAGTGCGGAAAAAACGAAATGCAATATTACTCGCTACAATTACGAAGTGCTGACGAGGGAGCGACAATTTTTTATACTTGCACAGACTGTGGATATAAATTCAGCACCAACAACTGAGTTGTCTTGTACAAGAAAGTGTAGGTTTTAGTTACATAAGGAGTCTCGGCGCCGGCTTTTTCATTTTCCATGTTAGATATATATAATAATATATGATGATTTCATTCAGTGACATAATCTCAAAACTCCAATCCAGTGCAACCAAAATTATGCTTTAGTATATCTCCCTTTTATCCATTGCTGATAACCTTTGTAGCGTTTCGATTCATCAACATCAGACACTTTCAATGACGTCGCTCGCTCAGGTGCCAAAATATGCTGCACATATAAAACACCGTCCTCATCTTTGACTGCATCTACAGAATTGACTGCTGTTGGCTCGTTAAATTTTATGTAGTTCTGGAAATCCAGATGTTGTTGATCGGTTGCCAATGCCTTCCTTTGCGACTGACTCAAAGGCGCAAGGTCATGGTGCGACATGTATTTTCTATATTCTTGTGTTTCGGACGCTAATACCGACGGCTTTAACGTATGATCTACTATCTCAGACATCTCTCGGATCGTCTCCCGTTGACCGTGCTCGTTCCGCTCGCCTCCATAACACCACAGCTGATCGTCGAACCCATCCTCATTATCAATAAACATCGATGAGATATGATTGTAATATCCGTCTTCTAGGATCGAATCAGAGCCATCACTATCGAGAGCTGGCGGAGAGGGACTCCTTTCATCCAGTTTGGACGAAAAATCAATTAATCCTCCCAACTTCCTGGCTGCAGTTCGACGAGAGGTACTGACAACGCTGATGATACTGCTCCGATCGTCTGCAATTCGCTCCTTTTCCACCAGTTCGCGAACAATCGGATGAGATTGGTCAAGACGTGGCTCAAATGGACTCGGATTGTGCTTGTTCCCGGCAGCACTAGATTTTGGTCAATAATGTTGAAGGCTATAACAGAAGAGAACTTACGTTGTGTACCGTAGAGTCGAATTCATATTATACTGAAAAACTTTCGAAAATGAAGACAGCATTTTCGGCTTGTAATATTCCATCCAATAATCATCAAAATACCCTGAAGTTGACAATGGGATCGCAATCCCATCTTTCACTGTGACAATTCGATTCAACGACCTATACTCCGAAATATCGTGCTCAGTTTCTCGATCTTCGAGCGATTTCTGGATATTTTCTGGAATCCACCATTTGCGATAACTTCTCCGGGTCGTCCTGAGCTGGCGATCTGGAAGGCCGTGGTGAAGATAATAATCGGTGCTTAGATCCCAAAGCATGGGCTGCCCAGTCTCAAACACATAGTTGCCCAGAAATAGATTAATAGCTTCTTGCCGCTGACTATCGACAAACGAGTTACTGTAATATCGACGAATACTCTCAATCAAGTCTCTCGAGTGACTAGTCCATTGATTGATCCGACGATAGGTCTCCATAGTGTTCACTAGGTGAGATCCACCGTATTGCAATGCGATAGTATCTCCATGGTCATGATACATTTCCGTCAAAAGATTTACTGAGTCTGAATCATATTCCACGGTCGTTCCCTTGATAACTCCGAGAGCGTGAAGCTGATATCCCAGTGCTCGCTTGCCTATTACAAACTGTGCTGCGTTAGTCCGATCCAGACAGTCAATACAGTTTGTCCGACAGACACCCGACTGAATTGAAATCGGCTCAGCACCGTTATGGAAAATCTTCAATGTCTTTAAGATATTATCTGCATAGCCTTCTAGAAACTCGATCACTTCTGAATTCCGTCCTTTGGATGCGCGACTCATATCCCACGACGTATAAAGAATCTTAGCCTCCTCCGGAAGAAACTGATTAAGATACTGCAAGCACTGCTCAAACTCATTCAGAAGAATAGTCTCTCTAGGTGTACGTTCTCTCGTTTTGATAAGGTTGAAAACAACCACCGGGCATCCATATCTTCGAAATTCATCATCGAAATGAAGCGCGGCGGCGCTGAAAAAAGGATCGACTACATTCACTGTTCTTGTATTAGAAACTATTCATCCGAAATTCACAGAGACTTACATTCAACCGGTGGTTTAGGAGACATCCCACTCATATCCTGGGTCCAGAACAATGGAATACTTCCACGGTGCTGCACAAACGAAGTATAGGAAGGATTACCAAAAGGATGTCCATCTAACGAATGGAACGAAGTCGTAAGCATGTCTGACACAATCTGCTCAGTCTCAACATCATTCGCTACATATCCCTGGTCGTTAGCACCGCGTTTTAGAAATCGCGCGCCTGCAAAGTAATGGGACCGCCGAGCGATAATCGCTATCGACACATTCCGTCCGTATACTGAAATATTTGCTTGATCAATGAACCCGTGAATAATAGGTAAACACCAAGTCAGCACATCGACATTGGATTCAAAAAGAGGTTTAAGAAGATATTGATTCCACACAAACATTTCGTTATAATCTGAGTATACCTTCCATTCCGAAGTCGGCACTTTGAGCTTCACACGCTCTCGTTCTCTATTCAGATTTCGCTGTAGACTATGTGTAATGTCATATGAGTAACTAAAATAAAACGTTTTGCTGAGATCTAAATTTTGGAAAGTACTTAAAAAGCGAGCTTCCTGTGAATTTCGATGGGGTTTCCGATAAACCGCGCTCGAACACAGAGGAATCAGCTCAGTAGCGTCGATATGATATACATAATGACCTCCCAGCAGAGCTACCGCACTTCGTTTGGTGATCACAGACATATAATAATACTGAGTGAATCGAATGAATCCAATAACGCCCCAGGAGGTCAACCGCTTGGTGAGACCTCCGACAGGATTGCCATCTTGAATGGCCTCGAGTAGCTCAATGATCTGGGGATGCGAATACACAGTATCATCTTGAGTCAATGACAACATGCCAGAATCTGCTGTTAGATCAATTTTCAATACCCGAAACCTTGTATCATTGATGTTAGATCCAATCAAATAGAATCGCGTTTTAGTCTCGTATAGGGTGTATTTGCACATGCGATTCAATGTTGCGTCGGTTAAGCCTTCATTGCCATGATTTGATTCTCCCACGTTCTCATCTTGCTCATGAGTTCCTGATTCTCCAATATGCCTATCGGAAGGAATCTCGCCTTTTGCAAAATCATTTTCCAAGCGAGTAGCTTTACTAGACGGAAACTTAAGATATGGGATAGTTGTTGATTGTTGTGCATCTAAAGGTAAGCTAGATGCGGATGAGGAGGCAGTATCGGAACCACCCAGCACACTTGAGACTGCCGATTGGCCGGTGACTGTCGTGTAAAGAAAAGCTGGATCGACTGGGTCCATGATTCTCTCAGTGTAATCGACCTTAAATACTAAATAAATATGCAAAGCAATTTCGATCAATCTGGTCAGGTTCCTGGCTCCAGATATGATGGAACATACCCCAACTATTAAACATGGTAAGCAAAGTGTATTGTACCGTGCCATCTTGAGGACCTAGCGCGCAGATCAGACCTTGTTTTGAAGAGTTTTTCCAGCTGATAGCTTTCAGATATTGGTAGAATTTTCATAATTTTCCAACTAGAGTTTGACATTACGCGTCGACTTGATTGAATATCAGTGGGAGTTGGCTTAGAATAAATAGATTCTGGAGATGGTAAGTAGTCATGTGCAGGTTCGGACGGTGTTTGGACAAGATTAATCTAACAAAACTAGTCTACAATAGCAGCGCAAGGAAGTCGTTCTCAGTCTCCTCAGAAGAGAACTTCTTCGGAAGAGTGGAATGAGAAATTGGAAGGCGTGAAAGTGATGAAATCGTAAGTATCCATGCCTTCATTGAGTTGGTTTGAGGATGCGATGCAACAGATACTATGATGATTGTGAACAAGTTGGGAATCTCTCTGACAATTCCATGGAGAGCAAAATAATAACTTGAAATCTGATAGCTGCGTGCATAGTAGATGTTGTAATTGTTTACTTAACGAGATTTGGAAGCTAACAGCAGTCTCAGAAGTTTGAATGCACTTGTGATGAACTATCTGATTACAGAGGGTTATCAGTCTGCTGCCGAGAAATTCTCCGAAGAAGCCGAGATCACATCTACTGTTCCGATAGATTCTATCGAAGATCGTAAAGCAATTAGAGATGATATCCATGCTGGCGAAATCCAAGTTGCTATCGAGCGGATAAACGATCTTAACCCCGAAGTAAGCATATTTATTTTCTGTTCAGAATCCAGTTGGCTATGATTAGACCGTTTTCATGCACCACTCATAGATATCTATGATGAGAAAACAAAACCTTCAGTCTTCAAAATGAGCCGAATATAACTGGATTGCTTTTTGTATTGTTTACAAGGAAACCAACTAACTGTTTGGCAGCTCTTAGACACAAATCCGGATTTGCATTTCGCATTGTTGCGGCTGCAGCTGATCGAGCTGATTCGGAAATGTGAAGCATCTGCAAGTGGAGATATCACGCCGGCCTTGAAATTTGCTACTGGTCATCTAGCAGCTCGAGCACAGCGCAATCCTGTGTTCTTGGCAGATCTTGAACGGACAATGGCGTTGTTGTGTTTCACTCCTAACAATTTAGTGCCTCAGTTGACTGAGCTGCTGGATCCTTCCTTGCGAAGGCAAGTTGCCTCTCGAGTCAATCGTGCTATTTTGGAGGGTCAAGGTGTGATGGAAGAGGCTAAGATCATCCAACTTGTTCGTACATACTGTTGGGCTGAAGATGCGCTTCGTCAGAAAAACCATGAAGCTCCGCCATTGGACATTCGGAATCTTGCATAATTTTTTTTGGACGTTAATGTTTTAAAGGTGTCAGGCTTGTTGCATTCTTTTGTTTTTTGTGGTTGTTTTATTTGGTATCTTATTTGGTATTTGTGGACGGAGTTATGATTGGATACGGAGTGAAGAGGTTTACGTTGGTTACGCATTCCGCAATTAGTTTATTAAATATTCCATTGTATTGAGTAAACTGAACAGAGATTGATTCGAACTTTTAAACTACGAGAGAGAAGCAGATATGTAAGGCGGAGTGGAATAATCTGAATTAATCGAGTTAGCACGACGAGGAGTTCTAGCCTAGTCCACACAGAAACTGCGGCTTGCATTAGCTGGGACCTTGAAAAATTTTGATCAGATAGGTCAGATTTCTTTCTTTTCAATCTATAATTTAGATATATTACTCAAACAATTTATTTCATACCGGAAGATAAGCATAATGTCGACCGTAGACGGGAACTTGGCCGAATTGCGCGCCGTTCTAACGAATGCTTCGGGTCAAGTTCCTCTTGCGAATCGGTTTCGTGCGCTATTCAGTTTGAAATCGCTGGGCAAAGAGGGTATCAACGAGGCAATCGATATCATTGGAGAAGGTAAGCCTGCGTCAATAAGAATGCCAGATTTCTTTAAATTAACTGAAGATTAAATAGCATTTGCAGATGACTCGGCACTGCTGAAACATGAACTGGCTTATGTTCTCGGACAAACGCATAATCTATATGCTGTGGAAACTCTACGAAAAGTTCTTAGCAATGAGCAGGAAGATGCGATGGTTCGCCATGAGGCCGCAGAGGCGCTTGGTGCAATTGGCGACGAAAAAAGTTTGCCACTGTTAAAGAAATATCTTACAGATGATCCACTTGAGGTTATCCGGCAAACCTGTGAACTCGCAGTTGCTCGGATTGAATGGGAACATTCAAGGAACTCAAAGGAGGAAGTTCTAGGTCAAAGCGACTTTGAGAGCATAGATCCTGCACCTCCGTTACCTTTCGAGAATGCAAAAGTCAGTGAGTTGCAAACTCTATTAATGGACCAGAGCAAACCGCTTTTCGAGCGGTATCGCGCCATGTTCAGACTTCGCGACTTGGGAACACCGGATGCCGTCGACGCTTTAATCACAGGTTTTGCCGACCCATCAGCTTTATTTCGACACGAAATTGCTTACGTATTTGGCCAACTCTGCGATCCTCGATCCACTACCGCACTCATAAAGGTTCTTCAAAACACTCGTGAGGAAGGCATGGTCCGCCACGAAGCTGCTGAAGCTCTCGGAAGTATCGCTACAGACGACGTCATGCCTGTTCTCCAGGATTTTTTGACAGATAGTGAGCGTGTTGTTCGGGAATCAGCTGTCGTCGCTTTGGATATGTACGAGTACGAGCGATCAGAGGAAATGGAATACGTAACTATGTCCACTAATCCTACTATTCAAGTTTGATTTCTGCTTGGTTCATATCGGTGTTGTTTGGTGTTTTTTTAGGCTCATTTTTTTTGACTAATAAATATAATTTAAAAGGTAGCAATTTATTTATAGCACATTGAGCTATTATACAAATATTTCTTCAAATCGCACATCGGACTGAATGATTCGCTGGACCGTGGCATGCCAATCTACGTCGTTTACTTCTCCCTCACAGCATTTTTCCAATGCTTTAGCTGTAGACTTCAGTTTAGCTTGGAGAAAACTAATATCCTCAATATTTTCCCCATCCAAACTTTGACGCCAGCAGAATAGAATTCCTTTCAATATATAATATCTGTAGATATGTATCCTCGCTGCTGTCTCGACAATAATAGTATCAAAGGTATCAAGAGTTGTTATCAGTAAAGGTGTATACAAGGTAGCAAAAGGATTAGACAATATGTTGACCAGGATCTTGACAGATTCTTGCAAATATACTGCAAATCTGAATTTCATTAATTTGCAAACTGTCTGCAACTCTCCGATTAGCAAATTCGAGATCTCGACTTCGTCGCTACCAACTGACATTCCATGGAAAATTCCATCGGTTACAATCTGGCCAAGTCTCCTTGCGTACGTAGATTCATTCAGGACCACTCGAGAGTCAGAAAATAAAACGGATTTAGACTGTGCTGGTTCGATTGAGCTGATTGACGCCAATTGGATTAAGACGCGGTATGACACCTTTAGTAACTCCCTAGATTCTTTGACCGATATAGCTCCGATGCCATATGGTAAGTAGGTCAAACAATTCATTAATGATTCCCAAAAAACAGGCACAAGACCGGTGTTGGATATAAAATTCGGATTGCACTCTAACAAAATCTGTTCTAGAATTAGAGATCCCTGCGTCTTGTATGTCGGATCAGGGTCATCTATAATCACAAGAGTAGAAGGCACAATAAGAGCCCAGTTGTTGCGAAAAAAATCCATATTCTAATTATGATCAGAGCATAGTAATAGACCTTACTACAATACTTACATGGCAATGCTTTACTATATACAGCAAAATTGAGGCCGCTTCCGGTCGCAAATCGCTCCAGCTTCTTGGCTCCTCAGTAGTGAAGGCATGGCCAAGTTCATGGTCTCTCTCCAAAGAAATTCGACCTGCATTAGAAACATTCCGCCTTTTGATGGATTGAAATGCAGGTCGTAGCGATATCGCAAGAATCTCATGACAGACTACCAGTTTTCTCTCTGCAGATATCTGAAGATCATTTGCTATTTTATTACTTAGCTCACTGCATACATTATTAGACCAGGCATACAGAGAAGAATCATAAGTAGCAACAGTCTCGATCAGCAGTTTTAAATCCAAGTCGGCAGAGCTGTAGTCAATAAACTCCAGCATGATATGTAGCTGCTTCAGTAAGATCTCAGCAACACTGACAAAGGTTCGCTGCAAATTCCATCTGGTGCGAGTCTCAGCTAATTATATTAAAAATGTACTCAGAAACAAATCATTTCACACTTACCATATTCATCCTCTAACGAAATCCATTTCTCGGATAAAGGTCGGAGAGCAAGCGTAACCTCGTTCACCAGTTTTCTAGTGTTCGTTTCCCATTCGGAATTATTTTTTTTAAGATCTAATTTCGCAGGCAAAATTGCCTTGAATAGGAAACTCGAGAATTCAGAGCTGGATCTTAAAGTTTGTAGATCAGATATCGTGTTCGCAGGTACTGGTCTTATGAAATCAAACATAGTAGCCACAGGTATCTGGGCTAACTCCGCGCGAAACTGTATTCTGCATGCATAGTTAGACTTGATTTATGGATTGTCAACCTATATACCTTTGAAATTCTGAATCATCTTTATTAATTTCTTTGTATAAGTTTAGCAGAGAGTCCATCTATCGTTATTGTGTAGAGGAAAATAATGATTTGGGGATACTGGGAGTAAGGAAACTTGTCTTTAGCAAGCGTAGCTGATTTTCAGATCTGCGATAATTACAAGCTCTTTGCTGCCATTGCGCTGTACTAAAAGATTATAAATTCATTGTGAATAAATGAAATTTCCTTTGAGATTTAATCAGATACATTATTATTAGGAAGTGTTGAAATCAGCAATGTGTTATATTGTTCTGCTTCCTCCTCTGTTGGATGCATGTTTAGCTGGCCGGATATTCGCCTTGGTTCTAATATGTCCTGAAAATCGCTAACTTCGGGGAGTATTTTTTAGTTCTCGAAAAAGTGTATTCAGAAACTGAGATTTAATTCAAATTTATCTGCTCGAGGCACCGTACTTATATCATGCCATTAGCAGCAATTCGGCTATCGACCCAATATTTGTACTATTAATCGGATCATTTCCGAGACTACTTAAAGTTAACTTCGAGGAATAATGCAAAGTAAGGAGTACTACAATTAGTCGATATGTACGCTGCCTGAGTGCATATTACCCACCGTACAGTAGTAGAGATATGGTGGTTGTCATTCAGATCATCGAAGACATTGTTCTAGAGCACAAAAGTTTTTACTGATATAAGGCTACTAAACAGCAGTCTGATTAATTATCAATATCTTATAAAGCTGATGGAATTGACTGTGAGAACCGCGCAAGGCGAGTTAACAGTCCAGATCGTCCTTTCGATTCTTCTATATCAACTAGCCAATCCACCGATAGATCATATTTCCAGTAAACAGACAATACTATATAAACCCAAATTAAGACAACTGGTTTCATCATAATCTAATGAGAAGCAATAGCTGGATGATTAGCTATTCACATTTACAAGTTTCCCAAAAAGGGCAAATG
The DNA here is from genome assembly GCF_038497815.1 of [Lipomyces] oligophaga. Taxonomy (NCBI): domain Eukaryota; kingdom Fungi; phylum Ascomycota; class Lipomycetes; order Lipomycetales; family Lipomycetaceae; genus Lipomyces; species [Lipomyces] oligophaga. The sequence continues at coordinate 776,816 of NW_027117788.1, read as the reverse complement.
ACCGGAAAGGCAGCGTGGTCTACCCCGCATCGAATCTGACAAGACGCGGAAATTGTCTCGCACAGAACTGCCACATATATAGGAACCACTTCATCCTTTTGAAATAAATTTTCCCTACTTATAATGTACCTCTAAACCAGCATATTGCTCTCTAATGTGCGAACATTCATATTGCCACTGGAGCTCCTGTTTGTGTTGTGGGCTCACACAGATGTACAATCTGACAAGAGACAAGATTCGGTAGTGAACGATCAAGCGTGGTAAGGCGCTGTAGGATTGATACATCTATGCAAACGTGATGCCATGGTCTGTATAATATCCGATCTTACCGACAGGAGAAAAACTTGCACATTCTCTCGCACTACTGCCGATTTGTCAAGGAGCATTCCCCATGTTACTGAGTACAAGACAAAGTGCAACCTTTATCCTTCAACTCGCACAGTTCTATCAGTGGCTTGTTTCTTATTAAGGTCTTCTGAATAATTCGAGCTTCCAAATTAGACAGTTAATCTTGCATTTCAGCCTGCTTGATTCAGACTTGAAATTTGGCATCAAATGGATCTGCTTGCTCTCACGTGCCATTTACCCAAAAGGGCAAATTTGTGAATTAGATCTAGCGATAGGGATGTCGAAACCCGATTGGGACAAGCTTTATTCTGGGTACGCCAGTACAGCTGTTGCCTTATCCCTACCCGAATAATACCAGAAGGCGCGACAGATATTGATGGGAGTGTCGAGCTCGAAGTAGACAGGAAACTAGAGCCAGAATTTCCCGTTCGTTCCGTAACACTAAGATTGTTCGTTTGTGAGTGAGAATTTGTTTTCAGTCACCATAAGTTTTTTGTGCCTGTTAAAAAGGTCTTGGGGTTCTCTATTCGGTAACCCCGCCGTTTGTTCATTTCGGTTCTCAGGTGCTATCAGGTGCTATCGGTGCTATCGTTTGGCCTTCTGAAAGTTTACGCTCGTCCGGTAGAGTTTCTTATCCATCGCACTTTCTCCGCACCTCCAGCTAGCCTTTTAATTTCTTTTCTGATCAATACGCTTTTTTTTGTTTCGTGCAAATTTCAGAAGAGCAATTGATTTTTCTCCATTTTTCTAATAAAGGACATCCCTCGACTCAAATGTGTCTTGGGGTCGAACAGTGCAGTTCTTGCCATTTCCAAAGCGTGCGCCTTTGCTTTGTTCTATGGTAGATTCTCGCTACTTCATATGAGCATTGATTTGCCACTTGTACACGTTTATAGGCTTTTGTTCTCTATTATCTTGACAACTTAAACTACTCTTTCGGATTCTGCTCCTCAACTGAGCACTTTCCAATCTTTGATCAATACTCAACAAGGTCACACTGACAGTCATAGTATCCGATGTCACTGCAACCCAACCACGTCGGGCCCGAAGCGGCTGCCGTTGCACTTTTAACGACTGGTATTGGCAAGGCGTATCAACGACTCGACATGATGATCATTCGAAATTTTATAGGGGGGGCATTAACTTCTGTGGGTGGTATGATCACGCTGCTAGTGAAAGGAGGATGTAATGGGCTCTTGGAGAAAAACCCCGCTATTGTTCAGATACTAGGTGGATTGGTTTTCCCAGTCGGGGTAGCAATGTCTACACTGACCGGCGGCGAGCTTTCCACGGGAAATGTCTTATTTTTGCTTGTGCCAATATTGCAGCGTAAAATCACGCTCTGGCGCGCAGCATACTGCTTCATGATCTCGTTTTTCGCAAACTTAGCTGGATCATTGTTTTATCTAATCATAGCTCATTTTAGTCGCATTCTGTCTGACGAGCCATACAAGCAAGGTACTATTGATTCCGCCTACGAAAAAGTACTGGATCCTTCTGCGGTAACTATCTTCGTTCGCGGCATTGGGTGCAACTGGCTCATCTGTATCGGCGTATATACTGCACTTTTGTCTAAGACGGTTGTTGCAAAAGTAATTAGCGTATGGATTCCAATATTTGTATTTGTTACTGTTGGATTTGAGAATTCAGTTGCAAACATGTTTCTGGTACCGATCGCAATGATCAACGGCGCGCCAGTGTCTGTCGGACTATTTATCTGGAAGTCGCTGATTATGTCGACACTCGGAAATATGGTGGGTGGTGGCATATTTGTTGCTATTGCTTATTGGTATTTATACGTGCAACCAAAAGCCGCGGAGATTGACGAGGCAGAGATGCATCCTGTGGATTCGATGGAAAATGACGAGCTTCCTGAGGGAATACCGACTGCATTAGAAGAAGTTTTGACTGATTCGTCCGTTAACCGAATTTTATCGCGTCGCAATACGCTAAACACTGGGCCACTATTACCGGCTGTTTCGCGACAAAGACGATTCCCACTCAACCAATCAGGTTCCGATGCTACTACAGTTGTGCATCCACCTGACCAAACCAACCCAAATATTGTGAAAGCTTCCGAATCGAGCTCTGAATTGGGCGAAAAGTCAGATTAATGAATGTTTGAGAGGCACACTTTCAAGGTGAATAAGGCTGGATTAGTTTGATTCATTATACTTGCATCATGCATGAAATTCTCTCATTCATGCAGTATTTTTGTTGTTTCATTAACGGTGTTGAGTTTATGTTATGTTATGTTATGTTATAGTGTTGTATTGTAAATAAAACTTAGATTTGTACTGTGATGTCGGATGTGGATATGTTGGATAGTACGTATGACTTAGATAAAGAGATCATCTTATTGCAAATGAACAGTAATAATACGGGAATTGTAAAATACCAATGAACTTAAAGTGGACGCAACAAAACATAAGAATATCGGAAATATGTGAAAAAAGAGGAATTACTCCGATACACCAACCAATGACCCACGCAATCAAACAAAACGAACAAAAATATCATAAGATAACATAAAATAACATAAAATCACACTTTCCGATCGCCAGACTCATCGCGTGAACATATACCAAGGGCGGGCTTCAATTCCTCATCTTGAAGTTGAGGTGGAAACACCATTTCCATTTCTGCTTGAAGGCCACTGATGGCGTTATCCTTCACTATTGCGTAATAAAATGTTGCGAAAGTTAAGAAGAACGAGACAAGGGCGACTGCTGTTCCAACAATGGCCGACATCACTTTGAATCCTTCCATTTCCAGTACGACGCCGAGCTCACGGGTCGCTAATGCATAAGTTCCCTGACTGTAGTTAGTTTCTGGGACATTCGCAGAAAAGTCAGTGATAAAATCTAATTTGCTTACCATAGGGAAAGAAAGACCCCACCATGCGACACCAAAGACACGAGGTCGGAAGTAAATGCACATCGTGACCGCGCAAACAAGGAAGAACGTTGCGAGACCGACCATATACATCGCCACAGCTGAGCCAATATACCGTAGTACAGGAAGCTCTTTGAACAGTTCAAACCCGTGAATTGCCAAATAGTCTTCTGCATTGATAGCATTGACTAAAAACCCGTATGCTCCTTGGCCCAATGGACCGACAGGAAGAAAGCAGCTAATCATTGCTTCGCGTGCAGGCATGTTATGCCTCAACAGTCGCCAGAGGTATACTGTGGTGAACATGAAAGCAAGAAGTTCACCATTGCCCCACACAACAGCGGTAACTACTATCATGTGTAATCTCCAGTTTACTGGTAGATGCTCGATGATGATTGATCCGGTTGTCGAACAAACTACAAGTGCAACCACGGGAAGTAGAATAACCGCATTCAAACCCGCTGGCTGTGCTCTCTTATGCTTTACAAAGCCAATAAACACGATAACATAAGCGGAAATAATAGAGAGCACCAGATTAATCCACCACATCACGTAGCACTCCCAAACGGCTCTTTCGCCAAAAATGCCAATCGTGGTTGCTATGATCGAACACATGCCCATGGGCATGCACCCCCAAAACATGGCTTGCATAGGATGAAGAAATGAATGTCTGAACTCAGTTGGATACATAATCAGTCTAAGAACTGTCATCAGCGAATAAATTAAGAACAATCCGACAGCAGTTCCCCAGAACGCTATTCCAATTCCACGAAGCCAGAATGAGGGGAACGGGTAATTCACGAGAATTCCACCAGAAATACTGGTCCCCATAATCATGCCAAACCATCTGATAAAATTAGCTAAATACCGAAAAATCAATTTCCGGGATTGCCTGCACTCCCGGTAAATCAAACTTACGCCGGCGAGAAGTGTTTTATTCTGAACCGCCAATACGACGAAAAACTGCTATCACTATTCATTTAAAAAATTGTAAGCCTCGAAGAGGCGTCAGCTGTCTGTAAAGTAAATCCAACTCTGAAATTTCGCTTGAGCCAGGGAAATATCTTTTAAAATGCTATATGGAGACCGACCAGGAAATCAAAGGGCCTAACTTTGAGAAACTGATAGGATAGGAAAAAAGAGTCGAGGCGGTGCGAGGCACAATATATACTTTCCCCTGATAACTGTGGCAAGGGTGTGGCCAGTATGGCTAGTATGTTGTGGCTCTCCTTAATACGGACAGTCGGCCCCGCATAACCGCGCCACATAAGTCTGTTCCGGATACTGCAACGAGCTGTTATCTTCCTGTGCTGCGACAATAGCCAGAAGTCGTTTAGTATTTATGTCTAATTCTAATTTTTTTTTCAAAGCAACAGTGTATTTGTGACTAAATTAAGTCAGTATTAGCTAATTTCAGTTTACATCGAAAGTAGAGAGGGATTAGGTTTCACTGCTCGTATAAACTTGACTCTACTCTGATTCATGTGGCCGTGCGTCTAAACTTACTGGTAATACTCACGGTTGAAAATTTTCTATTTGCCCATCCACATAACAGACATCTGGGGTCGCGAGACATACAAATTATCATATAACTGTATTAACTGAAGACAGCATTCAAACATTGTAACAAAACTTGTAATTCCAAAGTCGAGATCTTTGACGATGTTCCTCCTGCTTTAGATCGCCACGAGTGGCTGATACGTCATCATCTCCTCGACCGAGGTTAGCCACTGTGGCCGGCCAAAGTTGGGAGTTCGCTCTTGCCCGAGATCTTATCGCAGGATGCGTCGGCTTTTCCGGATAACAGAGAAAGTAAGACTTCGTTCGCCGTCGGGAATCAAAAGATATGGTCTATATTCAAAAAAATGATGTTACAAAACAAGTGAACAGATGAACCAAAATCTAAAATCAATTTTAGATATTAATTTCAGATATCAAGTAAAGAATAACACTGATGTCAATCAAACAACAAAATTCAACTAATATACTCATAGACATGACCATAATACCAAGATCCTTCTGTTGATGAAAATAACCACAGCCCAACAGTCTCACCAATCTTGAGAGACATGTCTGTGCCTGGTTGACTGGCAGCCCACAATCTGAACTTTCCAGGCGGGTGTCGAACAACCTGAAAATGCACTAAATAAATACCATTTTCTCGTGGACACTCTACTAAAATCGTATGCAGATACCACTCCAACTGACCCGACTTCATATGGACCGGAGAACTTGCTCTGAATGGAAACTCTAGCAAACTCTTTAACTGATTGCACTCCATTTGACTTCGGAGATCCACTTGGACAACAATTCTATCCAGAATTTTACCCCTTGGCGGTTCAAGGAGAGGGAGAGGTGCGATCCATCGAAAACTTTCCGGAGGCAATCGACCAATTTTAGTTGTACAAGTATATTCGCACAATTTGACATTTGAGCGAGGAAGATTTAATGCTACTCGAGCACGCTCCTTTCCTTCTGCATTCGTGAGATGCGCCGGTATCTCGGTTTCAGCTGTGGATTCCACTAGATTGAAATCTACACTAGACCACTTTTCCAAGTAGTCAGCGTGCTCAGATGGTACCACATTTTGCAGAAAGTCCCAGCGGTTTGCTGGAGAATGTGCAAACTCAAGTTCTCGACTTGCTTGCGCAATTGCTTCCATTCGACGTTTCATAGGGCTCACATATATCTCTGCAATCCTGTTCGGACGCTTTTGCTCCTCATCAGCACACTTATTCGTGCTAACCGTACGAGTTGCTTCTTCAGTTGAAGAAGTGCAATTGAATCTCTCATGAGTCTGCACAGATGTAAGAGCTGGAGAATGTACAGAAAGGGTTGTAGGATCAGGCCGTCTCCATGATACTTCAAAGTTCCTTGAATTTCTGTGAATTTGCCGAGCAATTTCGCCTGTGTTTTGACCTGATCTTGCGGATGACCTTAAAGTTGGTTCCGCTTTTTGAAAGCTTATCGGAGTCGAGTAGGACCTTTGCGAAGGCGACAATACTAATCCTAGTCTTCCAAGAGGAAGAGGAGCGGAGTCCGGTCTTTGAGAGTCAACTGAAATCAAATTTTGTCTTTTTGAGGATCCTGGAGCTGAATGTGATTCCTGAGATAATTGTGGAACTATATTTGGGATTCGAATAGCTCGTGGAAATGGCCCTGAACTTGGTGCTTCAATTTGATCTTCTGATATGTATGAATTGCACGAGTCACGTGAGCTTTTGCTTCTTCCTTTGGCAGTTGCTATTGTTTCGTTTCCGAGCGAGCATGGAAATTCAGCCCGCAGGTTGCAAATTGAATTCTGTTGAATTTGAATATTGTCATACAAGGAAGACGAGTTGCTTTCGTGAGGCTCCGGAAGGCTGGATTGACACTGCATTTCTTGATCCAAGTAAAGAGAGTCCGGAAGCTTCATACGAGGGTTCAAAGTGCTTGTGCCATGTCTCATGATTTCATTAAGAGAATGTAATCTGCCATTAGAGACATCTGACTCGGCTTGTTGAATATGCTTCATTGCGGGTGTCTTAATTACTCTTTGGTCGGTCAGAGACTCCATAAGACGCTGAACTTTTCGTTGATTTGACGGTTCTTTGATTTCTTTTGGAGTTAATTCAAGAATTCTCTCGTTATAATCCATTCTGTTTGTATTGATTTCAACACATGTCTGAAAACCTTGTACTTCAATCGGTTTTTCAGACATGTTTTCAGATTTTTGTCGAGAACTTTCTACTGTTGCATCTTCTGATAAGGAAGATCCCCTGGGATGATCTGTAGTTGGCTCGACCTCGCATTGGCTTTTTGTAAAACCAAATAACGTACCAAATTTGGTTTTATTGCTTGTTGAACTTTTCCGAACCAGGTCGCTTGAAGCATCAGCATTTAAGATAGGAATTTGACAAGCTTGAGAGGAGATTGAATCATTTTTAGTACGAATAAGTTCTTCGGTAGTTTGAGCAAGAGCGTCACCTCGCGCGACTCGAGTGAAATCTGTGACAAATCTATTGCTGACTTTACCAGCATCATTCCCAATCGCAGCTGCATTGGCCTTGGTGAGTAACTCGCTGGAGGGAAGTTCCAGACCAAAACAATCAGTTTCCAAGACGAGAGGATTATGCTGTGTTTCCAACCGATCTTGAGCTTCAACTCTGATAGAACCAACTAGATTCGCCGATGTTAGTCATCAAAACTGATCTTAATTGTCCTCTCTCTCTTCACTTTTTGTCGACACTTACCATCTGTACTCCTCTCCTCGTCTAGTTTCTCGTACCAGTTCGAGCATTCCTCATTGGGTCGGTCACCAGAATCTGCTCCCGGTATAGATTTCAATGCTTGCAGATCATCGAGTTTTCTACCCGAATCTGCACTTATATCCATCTCAACCGCGTACCAAAATATCTGGGAAGACACTGGTGAAACTGTTAATGGCGGACTGCTGAATGGAAAATATTGATCTGTAGTCGCTGTACTCGAAGATTCAGAAAGCTCTTTTGTACTCTGTTGGCTACTTGAGAGAGCTCCGACAGAAGCACAGGACCATTCGTCGTTGTGCCTCTCCACAGCGGCTCCCCATTTTGGTCTCCAAATATTTCGAGAATCTCCTTCAATTTCAAAGGCACTCAATAACTCATTTGATGGGAAGCTAGAAATACTATCTCCTTCCTCGATTCTGCTAAGAAGCTCTCGGATCTTGCGCTCAAAATCTTCTGACTTTCCACTCGCCAGCGAAGGGAAGAAGCGGGAACTACCGCCTGAGAAATACATGGCGGACATTGGATAGCGAAAATTGGCAATTGAAGTTAGCCAGTAGCTTTTGTTTAAACAACAGCAATGAATTAGCTCAGAAATTTTCGGCGTCTTGCGATTCAGTGCCTATGTATTAGTACTCTGGAAGTGTAATACTGTAGTAATAATATCGAATTATGCTGGACCGACCGAAAAGAAATCCAAAAGAGAAGCGGATGTGGTCACCGCGCTCGCTTAATATTCTTAAATATTGCAATTTACAAGGTAGATATTAACTCCCCTGTAGAGCATTTCTGCCCTATACATGATTTTCTTCCCTGTCGCCATCATTCATAACTCGAGTTGAATTTCTATCCTGCCTTTTCTGTTGGTAGCACACTAAGCACATTCTTCTCCAAAACATCGTAATGGCAATGTGATAAAATTACACTCTGGCATCTGGCTTTAAGCGAGCCACCCTTTACTCTCTTCTTTAATCTTGTGTTTCCTCCATGAGACTGATCACTTCCTCCTATAGACCTTTTAAACAAGCTGGCGAAAATAGTGCACATGATTTTTATCCCAATCAAGTAATACCTGCCGTCATTGTTATGTCTTCCCTATGGGACATGAATTTATTGTCTTTAAATAAATCATATATTGATTGACAGACATTTTGATTATTGTTCCTTTTGATGGCTGCCAATATCAGACCATCCCAATACTATTAATTACTAAAACTTGCTTCTCTATCATTCCACATAACATGAAAATTAGGGCTATTCATACTTCTACAGCGTATAAATCATTAATCGTCATTATTTCCAAACTTCCTAGATCCCCGTGGTCCGGGTGACTCCTTGCCTATAGCTCACGGTTACTATTTGTCACTTTCTTCTTCCACTTGTTCTTGAACTCTATTCAGTTCTTCTGTGTCTGTACTGTTTTCAGGTATTTCATTTGTATCCGATTCTGTTTCCTTAGTAATCTGTTTGTTTGTGGAATCCGATTTATCCTCGCGCGAGTCCGTTGCTTCTGTTAAGGAAGTATCGACCGGTGCAGTAGAGCCCTTAATAGTCGACTGGCGGTTAACACGCCGGACACGTATCTCGGCTAACTTCTTTGCTCGTTGCTCTGTTTCTCGTTCTCGCTCGGCTAGCTTTTCGGCCAACTTCTCAGTCAGATCACCACCATCCAAGGCCTCTTTAGCCTTCGACTGGTTCATTCGGGCTCGTGCCCTACGTCGTGCCGTTTTTCCATCTCCTGGGCCAGCAGCTCGCAGCTTAGCCAGTAAATCGTCCATAACTTGCGACCGCTCAGGGTCGGCTGCATCTCCAGTACCAGTAGTCTCAGATTTACCAGCTCCATCTGCAGTACTCTCGATAGATTTTTTAGCCCGACTCTCCATTAATCGAATTTCTTCTTCACGAGCCAAATTCTCCTTTCGTGCCTTACCAAAATCAGTCAGGAATGCAAATAACAGGTTGAAAAAGCTACTACGTGCAGTAGAGTCCTTTGGATCTTCTCCAAAATAGCGAAGGACACTCTCGAACGTAGTATTGGTGCTTTGTAAATGATCGTCCAAATAATCCTGTTTCTTACGAGCTTCTGGGAGGAATGGCATAATTATTTTTAGGACTCTGTCTTCTGGGTGGAAAATCGAGCGATCAGACAGATTTCCAATGTCAATCGAATCTTGCACATTTTTGACCGACTGGATAAATTGTCGACAATCAGATAGAACATGTTCAACGGACACTATAATTGTTAAAAACAAAGCATGTTTCATTTGAATTGCTCCTACTTACTCTTAGCTGCGAGAGTGACATTTGGTAAGCTCTCTTCAAACTCATTAAGATCAGGAAACGATGTTCTAATAATTCGTTCGACATAATGCAAAAACGTCATTGAATTATTCTCAGATTTCGTGAATGCCAGTCTCTGGAGAGAGCTGATTTTAAATCCAGACGCTTGCTTAGCAGAATCATTCATGAAATTCCCAACAGTTAAAATAATGTTGAAAACCTCTCGTAAACTGATAGAGTTGCGAACTTCCTCACTTGCACTATCCAATATATTGAGCTTTGCAACTAAATCATCATATTCCTTAGCTAAGTTTTGTCTCAATTCAAGAGCTCGCATGCGCGATTTCCAGTAATCTTTCAAGTTGAAACAAAGCTCCAAGTATAACTGATCCGCACGGGATAGTTCACCTGGGTCCTTATCTGGTCTTGTGGGAATCGAGTCACGCCAAGAAGTAGAATAGGGCAAAAGATTTCTGGACTATCAAATTGTTAGTGAGTGTGATCTAGCGACTCAAACAAACAGATACATACCACATTATCTGGGATCCGAACTAGATCATCTTTCGACAAAAAGTCAACAACGTTACCACTGGCCATGATATCACTGTCCCAATGCAAAATCTTTAAGACCAGCTCATCTACTGGTAAAAGTGCAAACGCATGCAGATTGATTTCAAACTGCTGTGCGAGGTCTCTAGATATAAAACTCTTCTTTTCTTCTGCCTTTTTGGTTGTAACACCAAATTTTATTTCTTTAGCCGCAAAAATACGTTCAATCTCATCAAAAATACCTTGACTTGTCAAAACAGTATGAATTGCGGCTTTGGAAACCTTCTGATGCTTAACTGAGTTACTACTGTTAGCACTATCGTCCTCCAATTCATCATCGTCATCGAGAGCCCACAAAGTATATTCGATTGCATCAAGTTTCTCCCAATGCATGGGTTTGATCTTTCGCTTGCTGCGTTCAGTTGACTTCACATGTGCACGTGGCTGAATTTGCAGCGCAGTAGAAGCAGAAGAAAAACCAGGGAGTGGTGGTGGTGGAGGTGGTGGACCGCCAGAACCAGATATTGGAAGTGGAGGTGGTGGTGGAGGTGGTGGTCCTCCTCCAAGAAAATTAGGTGGGAGCGGAGGTGGAGGCGGAGGCGGAGGCGGCGGAGGAGCATCAGATGACAATTCTAAGTCCACCTTTTTCTTATCGGGAGACCCAGCAGCTGCCATAATTTCTTTCTGTAAGTTGGCAAACATGGCAGGCAAAGGGGGAGGAGGTGGTGGAGCTGGTGCTGGAAGTGAGGTGGACTCTATAACCGCCGTATCTGACTTTTCTGCGGATCCAATAGGTTCTTGCAAAACCGATTTTAGGTTACTAGAATTAGATTGTCGTTCTCCCTCCTTCATGTCTTGTCCGGAAACAGGTGTCTGATGTGCTGAATTTGAACTATTCGATTGAGCTTGAGCATCCACTGATGAGGTCGTGCCGTTTGCTTGCAATTGGGAATTCACCATTGGGCTCGAGCCAACCATTTGTACCGGAATACCTACTATTGAACTAGGAGAATTTATATCACAAGCATCTCCGACGACGACGGAGTTATCACCAGGACGTCGCGACTGCTGTTCATCATTCGTAGATGCGGACAGTGACTTTCCCGGACTTATGCTGCCAGGCTGAGATACACCAACGGGACTAATAGAATCTCTGTTTATCACCGCTGATCTTCTTCGAAGTGGAGAATTAGAAGGCAAAACTATTGCAGCTCTAAGACTCTCTCTAGCTCCATTGTCATTCACCTCAAGGCCAGTCTGTGTTGCTACCGGGAGTAGTCCCAGTGGGTTATTAACCTGAGGAATCTGACGTAACAAACCATTTGATATTGTCTCGTAAGCGGATGATCCAGTTACAAAGCCTTGATTTCCAGGAACGCCAGAAGGAATTCCGGAGATGGCATTAGGATCTCCTTGCGCCTGAACTCCTGATATACCCTGGGAATGCGTATGCAGAGATACACCGCTTTCGGCCTGCAAGAGAGAATCGCTCTTTACAATATTATTGTTCTGGGGACTATAAGTAGAACCGACGACCTGGATTCCGTGGGCCTGGCCATTATAAACTTGAGCGCCAGCTGTATCAGAGATTTGAATCGCAATCCCTTGTTCAATAACAGGAGGTTCCAAATTTTCGTTCGTCAGCGCTCTCTCACGTAAAGCGCGCAGCTCTGGTTTAATATCAGTTTCCACTTTCCAAGCTCGACTCTCAGTCTTAATTTCAGACTCCATAGCCGACATCTGTTTCTCTAAGCTGCGCATAATGGACAAGCGAGCTTCTTTTGTGATGGGTTCCTCGTCAACTTGAGAATTCGAAGTCAAGGGTAAATTACCAGTGTGCTGGAGCTCAGAATATAGTCTTCGGAGATCTAGCTCTGAGTTCTGTAAATGTTCCATGTGTGCTCTTGACAATTCTTCTAATTCTCGTCGAAGTGCGTTATTTGTACGCCTCTGAAGTGCAATAATGTTTGCCTGTTCATCAAGCTCTTTCTTAAGCTTTCCGACCATACCATCAGCGCCTCTGTCTACTTGTGTTCGCATTTCATCCCGTTCAGCAAGAGCTGCTTCAGCAAGCTTTTTCGCTTCTAGTGCTTCGATGATGGCTTTTCTAGCCTGATCATCAGAATACAACTGACTGAGGATATCCTGTACTGAGAACTGCAAAACAGTACGAAGGGTTCTGTCGGGTAGTATTCTATCCATTGCGGTATAAGCAATAATGCCATCCAGAAGTTTGAATGAATACGCATTATTTGGATCGCGTTTCTCGTATGCCAGGAGCAAATGTTGCATGACAGATACAAAATATTGCTCAGTATCAGTGTTTCTAACTCGAAGCCAAAGTTCTTCTGCAATTTCAATTGGATCGTCCAAGTCGCGGATTTCCTCAGCGTGTCGAAGTTCCATCAATTCTTCATAGTCCAAAGCTGCAGCATCTTCATATTGATCGATCAATTCATTAATCGAATCGTTGTTAAGTTCTCTCATAAGTCTCCAGACTTGCACTAAACCTGAAGACTGAAGTTGAGCGCGAATATGAACTCTGATTTTGATATCTTCAGAACCCGAAGCTAAAATGTTCACAAGAAGCATGGTATCAGTGCTGTATTCCACGAGAAGATTCTCAGAGTTCGAACCGGCAGCTTGAAGTTCAGAACTTGCTCCAACTTTGGAACCCCATCTTCCACGACCGCTCAAAGTCTCTTCCACTTTATTGATCCAGACATCAAATCTGCTTTCGGCTTCAAAACGAGCTTTCAGTTGATCAAATGCATTAATTACTTGAGTGTGACCATACGGGCGTGCCCAGTGAGCTAAAAAAGTCAAAATTTCACTGACCAATCGACGCGTAGCAAGTCGAGGAGAAAGGAGAGATCCAATTAGGGACGGAACACATTGAGTTGACCGAAGTGCTTCGTCAGCTACATCCTCAACATTGAGTGCAGCTCTTAAACATTTAACAAGATCATATTCCCGTCGGTCGAAATCCGAGTGAGCTATTTCAGCTTCAGCATAGTTACGGTTGATTCTTGAAATGTAGTGACAAAGCGCATGAGGTCCCTGGGCTTCACAAAATTCTCGAACCCAAGCAATTTGCTCCGTTCGAAGACATACCCATAATTGACCTATTTGCGCAGTCGTAATAGATGAGTCCATGATTTTCCGCACGAACCATTCTGGAGATTCATCGTCTTGCCTACTAAGTCTTCGCTTCTGTTTATTGATTTCAGCCAAAGCATCTTGATGCAATAAGGTACGTTTTTTAAGAGAGTCATATTTCAACATGAGCTGCCTGGCCTGTTGAGGAAGAGCTCGAAAGTTTCGCTTATTCTACCAAATAAGTTACAATTATGTAGCGGAATTGAAAATCGGCAAATCTTACCATTAGCTCCAAAAAGAGCTGGTCGATACTTGCGTCATCTGACGCCAAGTCCAAAGTAATGTCAGGTCCAACAGAGGTAGTAGTTGAATATCGGGAAAGAGAATTCCTGCCATGTCGAGACGAAGCATCACTAGTTACGCTCCTGAGGCTTCGGACATCTTCATCCGAATAGCCAATTAAGGGGGATGAGACGTCTATACTTGTTCGACCATTGATAACAGTGTGTCTATGTGCAGACGTGTTGGAACCGCTATGGCTCAGATCGCCCCTCGCACGAGAACGAGGAATATTGGGTAGCTGTTTAGAAACCGGTCTTGATGGAACAGTAGTGTTCGATTGATCTTGAACTGAACTCGAATTCGAATTTGTCCGTACGACAGAAACGCGAGGTTCTGCAGTCGACTGTACGCCAGATTGCGGAGAATGATATGAGTCTGGAGCGACAGTCTGGCGCTTATTTTTCCGCGAAGCCGAGGAGAAAATAGAACTTGTGCTGGGCGTGCTAGCTCGACTAGAATGCTGCGAAGGTATCATACTACCCTCCGATAAATCCGAGAATTAAAAATTAATAGATCCTTATTTCCAAAGATATCACAAAAGTTTGTCAATATGGTCAATGTATCTAGTCACTAAAAATCAAGCACACATCGGTATATATGGCAGGCGACTTCCAATATGTGGAGAATGAGAGAGAGGTAGTAAATAGTGCACTGCTTCCCGCAACCGGGCGACACTTTGCCACGTTATTTCTGTCCTAACTGGAAAATGCCAAAAGCTGTGAACTAAAAATAAAGGCTTCTCAAATCTGTTCTAACCAGTGTATGCAGGCCAATAGCCAATATATGGTCAGGAAAATGGCAAGATGTTTGAACGATAAGATTGTGCGTTGTGATCCTAAGGGATGTGAAAGGGGATCGACTAGCTGGTACTGTGAGTTAAAGCATTTTTGTTATGGGGTAAAAAGAGTAAGTAATAGAGAAGTATAAAACCCGTATGTTCAGACCCAGAAGAAGAGCTGACAGCTGGGAAGGACAACTGGAGAGCAAGCGCGCCGCTACACGTAAACAATACTGGAATAGCTTTCTAATCCAAGAGCGTACATGCAAATGCACAACGCAAATTCCAATGCAGACACAAATACTGTATTACAGCGAAGCTTTTGGGGAAAGTCCGATAGATATCGAGACTAGCGTAGTGAGATCCTCTGACTGGGCGACTGTCACGAAATGGATGGATCCAAAGCCATTGCTTCATCCTCCCAATGGCGAGGTCTTGATATCGCTCGATAGAATCCGCAGCGATTCGGAGTCCATAGCACGATTGCTAGACTGGTACATAGGTGAGTTTGATCTTCGCTATTCTGAACAATGTGCTGATAGTCTCTACAGATTCTGTGAGATCTCACTTTGCGATTCACGGATTGCCCACTTTGAAAGGCTCGATTTCGTCTCCCAGCAGCTTACACGACACAGAGAGTATAGTTGTTCAAACCCAGAGTGTTTTGTCTATTCTATGCGATGCGCAGAGACACTATTATTATCCACTCAAGTATGTTTTACAGATTGAACTCGAATCTACGACCGAGTCACGCGAATTTCAAGTTTTGGACTTGCAGTTCCAAAGTGCTCTTAGTGCGGTGATTGACATGGCACTTAATGAGCCTGAATTTCAACTGCTTTTGCACATGCTTATTGACAGAAAGCTCGATGAGTGTTGCGATTTAAGTGCTTGCGAAAGTGGTAGTGATCCAGAGACCATCATGGTTGATTCTGATGGATTTAGCGAAACTTTAGAGCTGATGCGAAATTTGAGGGAGCAATCGCGAGCCCTAGGAATTCAAAGTCTCTGTCGTAGGATTACTGCAGAAGTATACTACAATTTTATTCAGAAGTACGTGAAATCAACATTTCACGGCAAACTTGACCGAGATGAGGACGAGGAATCTGCTTTGTCGCAGCTGAGCAAGGTAATATCTGAGCGGATAGGAAAATTAATAGCAGAGATAGTTGATCCTGACCCTTTACTTGAGACTCAGATGCTTTCATTTGGTTCAGAATGTTTAGCTCAATTGCGGATCAGTGAGATGTTTGATATCGTTGTAAATTTTCCCGACTCGATTCCTGCATTAGAGGACTTGAGAGCTTGCATGAAAACCCAAGAACATCGATCAAAATTGGCTTCTTCTTTTCAAAACTCCTGCCAACAGCGGTTACTGCATTGTGGCGCAAATACGCCTGATATAATTACTGTATATATATCTACTATCAAGGTATTCACGCTCTTAGAGCCAAGAGGAGTGCTACTCGATAAAGTAGCAAGACCAATAAGGCGGTATCTACGTGACCGTGAAGACACGGTGAGATGCGTTGTTGCAGGATTGTTAATGATTTCACACGAACAAGAGAACAGCAGTCTCTCAATACTGGGCAAAGAACTCGAGTCGAACGCTGGTGCACATGAGATTGATGATATCGATGGAAATGATTACGCAGATATCGATTGGGTGCCAAATCCGGTAGATGCCGCTCCAGACTTTCGAAATCGTAAAGACGGCGGGTTTGTCGGGTCGCTGCTGTCGCTCTATGAAGGCAAAGAAGTGTTTGTGAAGGAGATATTGAATGTTTTGGCCGAGAGATTGCTGAAGCTAGAGAGTTATGAGATGGAGGAGATAAAGATGAGACTGGAATTGCTTAAGCTTCGACTTGGAGAGTCGAGATTGCTTAAGGCAGATGTTATGGTCCGCGATATCGCAGAGAGCAAACGTGCAGATGCCAATGTACAAGAGCGCCTGAGAACTGGCGGCGAGCAACATAATGTTGTCCATGGTAGCGTATTGTCCAAACTCTTTTGGCCAAAACTGGTGGACGAAGAAATAGCTTTGCCAAAGCAAATCGAGCAATCCATGACCAAATACCAAGAGAAATTTAGCGCTCTGAAGATAGGTCGAAAGCTGAGTTGGCTGAAACGACTGGGAATGGTGGACGTGACAGTTGAGCTAGAAGACCGCACAATACGAAAATGGGTAACGCCCGAGCAAGCTACGGTTATAGATTTATTTGGCCAAAGGGGTAAGTGAATGTGTCAATTTGATATATGTGGATTTGTAGAGACTGACACTGCACAGCTTCGATTAGGGCAGAGGACCTGCAGAAGGAAATGAAAGTTGATGAGGCTGTCGTGCGACGGGCGGTGACGTTCTGGGTCAAGGAGGGAGTTCTGAAGGAGGAAGAGAAGAATCGATATATTGTGCTGGAGAAGGCTGAGGAAGGACAAGCACAAGGTAAGTCGAGCAAGATCGATCTATCTGTGTGTGATGAGCAGCTTGTTGTAGTACTGGAGCTAGCTGTGCTAGCACAGCTAGTTGTACTACATCTAGTGCTAGATCACGACTTTGAGAAGGCGTTCAGAGCCGGATTTAGCTAACAAGATGGGTAGTGTTGGTCGAGGATCTAGGAGCCAGCTCAGGAGTGCAGAGCGCAGAGGAGCGGCAGACGGAAGAGATGCGGGTCTACTGGTCGTACATTGTGGGCATGTTGACGAATCTACAAGCGCTTCCGGTGAGCAGAATACATGCGTTTCTGAAGATGTTGATTCCGAAGGAGATTGGGTATGAGAGAAGCGAAGAGGAGCTAGACGGGTTTCTGAAGGCGATGGTAGGCGAGGAGCGGTTGGAAGCTATGAACGGGAATTATCGTTTACGCAAGTGAAGCGATGAGTAGTCGCATGTGTACGGCGGACGGCAGAGGAGTCCGGTAGCGGCAAGCACCGGCGAGAAAGACAGTGCACGGATTACGTTATCAGACAGAAGAATAATCTGAATTTAGAGCATTGTAAGATAATTCCAGTAGAGTGCGACAGCAGCGACGGTTGTATAAGTTGAATACAAATAGCATACGGAACAGGAAATACAGCAGGACTGGCCGAAACTAAGTTTGACGTTTCTTTTTCTGGGAAGCCCATGCGGCTCATCTCTGGAAAGGGTCACACCACTGAGCCGTTTCGAGCAGAGACACCGCGCGGGGATGCGATATAGGGCGCGACTAGGGATTGTGCGCCCCGAGGACAGGCGAGAGAAGGGTGTGGTTGGACGGCGGGGGTCAGGCCACTGAATTTCTCTAGAGCACGCATTGGGCCGTGCGAGACAGCCATTTTGAGGGAAAGAGTGTGTACGGGGGCGAGTAGCCAAGCGAGTGGACGTGGACCACTACGACGACGGTGACGACGGCGAGAAGCAGGACTAGCAAGGGGAAAGTGTACGGTAAAGAGCAAGGACAAGCACTAGAACTCACACACAGACGAAATCGATTGGCCGACCGGAACCAGTTGCGTAGACCAAAGCACTGCTGAGCACGGAAGAAGAAGACTAGCAGGGAAGTAGATGGAATGGGTTTTCCCGGCCGAGACCCCGAATAATCGAGCGAGAAAGACCACCATGGCGACAACATGGCTCTCGTGTATGAGCATTTATTTAACGGCATCCAAGGCACACACACATAGCGCGCACCAGTGTCCGGAGGCGGATCTGGTATAGATTAGTGACTGGCTTCGATCGGACGTCCATTTGGCATCCGTACGGAGTCCGTGTAGATTAGGCTAATTACCTAATTATAGATGAAAGGGTGCCGGATCGCGTAGAGGCGGTATCATAATTACAGAACATGTCAGGACAGAATCGTCCGAACCAGCCAGCAAAAGGTCTCTGGCTGCGACAGACGCAGCCAGTCCAGCGGGAAACCTCCTTATTGGTTTTTATTTGGGTTTTTTATTTGTTTTTCGCAACCACGATTGTTTGCCTTGTCCGGTCGTTAATGCAGCGCAAAATTGTATCGTCGTAGCACATTGCATTGCGGGTTGTATAGTACTGTAAGAACAATTGCGGGCGGTCGTCGCTTGCGACCTAGTAAATTTATCTGGAGCTCTTCTCGCATTCTGGCACTCCCAATCATCGTCATCCAGTGTAATTTCGTCCATTTCTTTCTTTTTTTCTGCTTATTATCGTTTTTCTCGAGAAACGTTTTATTGTTTCGTGCTTCTTCTACGTTTTCCGTCTGTTTTAGTGTGCTTCTCGCTGTGTGTCTGTGTGCGTGAGTCTCTTTCGCTTTCTTTACTCGTCCTCACTCTTGACTGCCGCTCTAGCTGCCTCTGCGGCCGCTCTGTCGCCGTCATTGCTCACTCACTCACACTCTCTTCCTTGCTTCTGTTTCTCTCATTCTCTCTCCCCTTCTTCCCGCGACACCCTTCCCCAGTTCATCCTTTCTGTTTCTCGCAAGAAATCCCTCCTCCATCCTCTGCTCCTATCCGCTTCCTTCTCTCTGGTTTTCCTCTCTCTCTCGCCAGCCGCTACTGCGCACCCTCTCTCCCCCGCCTGTGGCCCGTACTCGTCTCGACTCGTCTGTCCTCGTCTGTCTCCTACTCTTACCTTCCCTGACGGTCGTTTCGCTCTGCTTCTTTCATCTCTGCCTTCTCCTTCTTCCCCGGCAAACCTTGCTCCCTCGCTCTCGTCCTTCGCATCAAACAGCCCGCACAGTGCTTCTCCCCTCCTTCCTATAGCTTTTTTCTCTCCGCTAGACCTGTCGGTCGGTTCGCCGCACCTTCTTCCGCCAAAATGCCTTCGGCGGATGCCGTCTCAGATGATTCCCGCACTCACATCATCATTGTGGGTATGTATCTCATTTCTTCTCTTTTTAGTCTTGCTGTCTTGTTTCGGGTTTCTGCTATACGTGCCGTTATGTCTTGCTCCGCTCGACTTGCAGTTGCTGAAGTCCTTGTTTCTCTCATTCAGAGCTAACCTTTTTCTTCCTCACTCCCGACAGGCGCTGGTATCGTCGGTGTATGCACTGCCTATTATCTCACCCGTCATCCGTCCTTCTCTCCGACAACCCATCGCATCTCCATCATAGAATCTACAAGACCTGCTTCCGGTGCTTCTGGCAAGGCAGGCGGCCTTTTAGCACTATGGGCATTTCCTTCACAACTTGTCCCCCTCTCTTTCCAACTACACGAAGAGCTAGCCGATACCTACAATGGTGCTGAAGAATGGTCCTATCGACGTCTGCAGACCGTTTCTCTCGAGGGCAACTTATCTCGATCGTCCCGTGTGTCGAAGCGCGCCCCCGTCGATCTTGGTCTGCCTGATGACCTCGACTGGGTTCGTTCCGATGTATTAGAGTCCTGGTCATCGCTCTCGGGTAAAGACTCCACCGCCCAAGTCCATCCGTACAAGTTCACCATGTTCATGCTCCGCCGTGCTCAAGAGTGTGGTGCTGTTTCTCTGATCATGGGAAAAGTTTTATCCATCAATTACTCAAAGTCCAACACTGCTGAGTCCGTTATCTATCAGCCTCTCGGACAGCAAGACTCCTCTTCCTCCTCTGGTCCTGCATCCACTTCCACTTCTACAGCATCTCCTTCTTCATCTGAAAATTCCACTCCAAAAGTTCTCAAAGGTGACAAAATCGTGATCACAGTCGGGCCATGGACATCTCGTTTACTACCAACCTGTCCAGTTTCTGGTCTGCGAGCACACTCGATTACAATCACGCCCTCACGCCCTGTTTCTGCATATGCTCTTTTCACCGAACTCAAGCTAGCAAAGGGAAAGTACATTTCTCCTGAGATCTACGCACGTAAAGACGAAGTCTATATATGTGGAGAAGGTGACAATTACGTTGAGGTTCCTGAGACCACGGATGACGTAGAAGTCCTTAAAGAGCGATGTGAAGAGCTCGTAAAGTATGCGGGTGTCATCTCTAAAGAGCTGCAGGGTGGTCGAATAACACGTCGACAAGCTTGCTATCTTCCCGTTGTCGATGTGCCTTCCACATCCGGACCTTTAATAGGACCGACAAATACCCAGAATTTGTTTGTTGCCAGTGGGCATAGTTGTTGGGGCATTAATAATGCACCTGGAACTGGAAAAGTTATGGCTGAGATTTTACTAGATGGTGAGGCCACAAGTGCCGACATCTCGTCCCTGGATCCACGGAGATATTTTGTTAGTGGACCACTTCCTGGCGAGTGAATAGCAAGCACAACATCATCTATCTACTCTGTGTTTTATTTTGTTTCACGTTATTTCCCTCTCTCCCTCTAATCATTTAATATCTCAAGTCATTCATCGTTTAAAGGTCAATAGTTTGTCAAGTCATCATCATCTGTGGGCGCTCATTTCCCAGCTACTACATTTCCTAGTACTCTGAAATGCGTGCTTATTTGGTACTCCTATATATGAAGTCGCCAGCCTGAAAGGTACGAGGGCGTATGAATAAAAGAGGGCCAATTCATGTGTTTCGGTTTCACTCAAATTTCTGCTCGGTTTGTCGTATTGTTTGTTTGTCGTGTCGTCTCAAGTTACAAAAATCTGGATGTTCATTTCTATTATTTATTGTGTTTTAGTTTGATCTTCCCTTTCTTATATTTCCTGTTTTTTGTCGACTTTGCGGTCTAATGTCTGTTTGATCTGTTTTTAACTAAAAGAATATGGGTACATGTTTTTTGACTTTTTTGATTTATTTGATCTATTTCTTTTGAATTTATCTTGGTGCAGTTTATATTTTTTTGATCGACTGATCAAGTTCAACTTATCGACGGTTTCATTTTTGTGTTTGCTATGTTTTCTCGTCGGTGTGAATTACCGGTTGAAGATTATTAATTTTTCCAGGTTTCTTTGCAATCGGGTGTTGATTCCGTTGTTGATGTTGTTGTTGATAGTTGGCTTGTAATATAATATCTCATTTAATATTTTTTTTGGTTCTACAGCATGCAAGCTTTGCCGATATTGTGCTCAATCGCTGCGGAGTAGGAAATCAATTTGTAGATAAACTTGCTGATCAAATCCCTAAACCGTTTGGATTGTGTATCATGTGACGTTGTATCTGGAACTGAACAGAAGATGAGCTTTAATTCTACTTGTGCTGAAAAAACTAATCATAGATCGCAATCGATTAGATAAATAATAGCTGTTAGAAAAATGGCTCCGACAGCGCTACCCAGTCACGAAATGTGGAGTAGCAGTGCCTCGCCAGCTCCAACGCCCTCGACACCAACCGCATCCTCCTCATCTGCAAACACGCCAGCAACATTACCATACACGTTCTTCGACGCTGATCTTGCCAGTATGCCCACGCAATTTCGGCGAAAACCACTTCACTCTTCGAAGCGTGTGAAAAACGCACGGCAGACCATCACAGATGAATCAAAGCGATTACAGGCTGCCTCGACGGCAACGGCAACGGCGATATTATTAGATAGACCGAATTACCTCAACGTGGAAGCACCGCCAAGTGTAGTCCCGAGGAAATGGTACTGCGACATCACTGGCCTCAAAGGAACCTATAAGATGCCAGGGAACGGACTGAGATACTACAATAAAGAGATTTTTGAAGTGATTAAGGGTCTGCCGCCGGGCGTAGACCAGCAGTATTTGCAATTGAGAGGTGCAAATGTCGTTTTGAAATAGTTCCTGTATTTTCGGTGTTAGGGTATGGCATGTTAGATAATTTACATTTCTGTTGGTTGCAATGAATCTATATATAAATCAAATTCAAAATAACTAAAGGGCCTCACCATTCTTTTCTTTCGGGACCGCTGCAGCTTCAACTGCAGCTCGAACTTGTTGCTCTAGCTTCTTTCGTAGACTGGCGCCTAATTCCTCCCATTCTTGATCCATGACACCAGAGTCTTTCACTGGCTTCCACAAAGCAAGCGCGTCCTTTAATGGCGTTGCAGTATTCTCTAATGTTTTCCCTAGCGGATCCGCATCTTTCTCGTTAATCTTCTCCGTCTCGCCTTTTTTGTTTTCCTTCGCTCGGTCTCGCTTGAGCTTCTTCAAAGCCTTCTTGCGGTCGTCCTCGCTCAGCCCAGATAGCGCTTTCGCCTGCCGTTCAGATTTTGGTACTTCGTATAGCGATACATATATCTCAATAGCGTCTTTCGCGGCTCGGGTATAATATGGCTGCGCATAAAGAGTGTCCTCCCATTTCAGCATGGCCAAATACGCTCGCACGGTTCCCCGTCGGGTGCTATATTGATGGAAGTCAAATTGATCCCCCCACCAGTCGTCAACGATTTTCTTGACAGCCAGCAGTCGTTTCAGTGCCAGCCCGACCTTGCCAATCCGGTCATACATCTCACCTTGTTCCTGAAGAAACCAGATCCCTTGCATGTCATGTAAATCTCCGACTCCTTTTCCGGGACCGTCATTCTTCGTGAACAAGCTCACCGTATCAATAGCCTCCTCGTTCTTGTTTGCTCGCAAAAGATACTTGCCCGCCTTCGTGTTAATGAATCGGTCCTGTAAATCCAGCTCTCGTCCGGCAACAATAACATCCGCTGCTTGCTCCAGCTCCTTCTTCCGCTTAAGGATCTTCGCCTTAACCATATATGCCTCCACCAGCGTTGGCGTATGGTCGAGTGCCTTTTCGATATATTCCAGCGCCAGAGCCTGATTTCCAACTTTTGAATGATGTAAAGCAAGATAATACACGGTCCATAAATATGTTGTCGGTTCATTTTCGACCAAGCTCTTGTCTCCTGATCGATTCAGTGTTTTGAGAAATTCGGTTACAATAGTCTCGATTGCTTTCACTTTCTCAGCGTCATCATAAAGTGGCTTCAGATTCACAAACGTTGACGGTACACCTCGACCGAGGCAGCTCAGTAGATATGACTTAGCAGCTAGTGCAAATTCCTCTCCTTTCAGAAACGACAGAGGCATGATTTTGAACAGATCTACCCGCTTGTACTTCTCGGCCAGAGTAGCATATAGCTGCTTTCGCTTGTCCACATCCTCGGAAATCCCCATCGCAGCTTCCAGTTTCTGGCAATATTCTTTCGAGTCTGGATTCCGGTTCAAAAGTTTCTGATAAGCAACGGTAGACTCTTTCAGTCGGCCCAGCTCGAACAAATACTTTGCGCGATATTCCAGCACAGCAAGCTTATCGAGAACTTGATCAGAAATTTTTTCCAAATTTTCTAACGCTCTCGAAACATCTCCGCTCTCGTAAATAATAACGTTTTTATAAAGTAACAATTCCGAATTTTCATCTTTCTCTACAGTCTTTTCCGCTTTTTTGTCCGCTGCAGTCGGAGCGGGAACTGTCTCTTCATATTTCGTCAGGATCGTTTCTGCACGCTCGTAATGTTTGAGCAAATGATGTCCAACTGCTAGCATAGTCCAATTCTGTCTCGTTTCCGCATGATGAGCAAGGATCGAATTTCTCGAGCTCTATAAATATTAGAAATGTATACTCCGAAGAGGTTCACATACAGACTACTTACAACATAGCCTTCAATATTCCTCATTTGGATTTGTAGAAACGACAAATCTCTCAAGATGTTAGAATTTTCCGGATCATACTTCAAGGCCTGCGCATAGCATTTGGCCGCCTCTTCGAAATTTTTTTCAGTCCGATAGTATAGGCCGTAGACATGCCAACAAATGAAACTCGATAAATCATTTCTAAGCCCTCTTTTGATCAACTCATGTCCTTCTTCACGGTTGTCCATAAAACAAGTGATCAGACCCTTCATCGCAAGAGTCTCTCCATGGTCGGGGTATTTCTTTAAAATCAGGTCTGCAACTTTCAATGCCTTCCGATATTGATGCGACTCGTATAGCTTAAGCACTTGCCGAAATGCGGTGGCTTCTTTCGGCGCAAGATACCGCTGCTTGGGAATCCCGTTCTGTGCAGACATGAATTCAATTGGACTTCCTCGTAAACCTTTTTCAATGGAAATTTAACTCAGATTTCAAATTGTTGATACACAATTAATTCAATTGCGCTCTGAAGCCGAACAAACTTTCAGTCAGATTTTTCTTCTACTTGATCTTGTGCTCGCAGATCACGGGCAAGGGTATATTGAGTTTCGTTTATATTAGAGAATAGTATAAATGAGTTCTTGAGACAGCTTGTGGTATATGTACTGAGTAAAATATATTCTATTACTAAATCTTCTTCTTTAAAAGCCCCTTCATCATATCAAACGAGTTCCCGTCAGGCTGAAGCGTATACTTTCTGCTCGTCGGTCTACCATCAAACCCGATTTCGTCTACGACCAGCATCCCATAATCCAACGAAATCCCCTTAATGACCGCTTTTGCTCCTCCGTACATATCTAACTGTACAACCGCATTAGAATGAAGCCAGCGCGAATAGTATAAAGATTCAAACATCTGAAATCCATGTGTTTTGAACACATCGTACATGACCTCGAATGTCTGCAAAATCTTCGCGCAGAGAATTTCGAGTCGGAACGGTGAAATAGCCGGTAGTGCATGTTTCCGACGTTGCTCGTTGAGCTTGTTGACCAAAGTGTTTAGCGAGGTTGACGGTGCTTCATTGGCAGTGTTGATGCCACAACCAATAACAAGGAGATACTCACCACCGATGTAATTGCTATTGACCAACACGCCAGCTAGCTTGAGGTATTCAGAGCTCGCTTCATCTTCGGCATCATAAGATGGATTGCGTGCATAAATATCATTAGGCCATTTAAGCCGTACATCGAGTTGGTCGCTATGGGCGTCGTATCCTCGAATGGCTTCCACAATGGCTAAAGAGGCTAGATATTGAATAAACACCAGCGGCGCAACAGCTTGATTTGATGCCTGATGTCGCACTACAAAGGAAACTGCAAGTAATCCAATAGGCGAAACCCAAACATTACCACCGCGACCTCGTCCAGCAACTTGGATTGTGCCGATATTCGCAAATCCAGTCGGTAAATGGCGAAGCAAGGTTAAATTTTTATCCAGCATAGTAGATGTTGAACTCACTACTTCCGCATAGTTAATAATGGAGCCAAAGATCGGCTTGTTACCACTCTGGGATTGATTCAGATATTTGTAATATAATTGGTGATCCCAATATGGCGTCTCACGAATGGAAGGCAGTTCCAACCTTCCACGCGTTGAGAGATACACAATCTCATGTTTTATAACCTTATCCAATTCATATATTTCGTCTTCTTCCTCTTCAAGAGAATCTTGAAGAGACTGTAGATTGAATCGGGACTCAGAAGACAGTTCAAATTGAAAAGTATCATTTTCACCAACATGTGTCAGTGTTTTCCTATCCTCATCCAACTGGAACAATCCTTCGGTCTCAGTCAATGATTTCCACAGCTGCAGAAGTGCTTCTGGATATGCAGACGTCAAATACAGTGGAGTAGGAATGGGAGAAGTATTTTGATCTATATCTCTATCCACCTTCAAACCAAGTTTAGCCAGAAGAGATTTCATGAATTCAAGTCTTTGAGCATCATATTTGAGTAGCAGTTTTACCATGTCAGAGTATCCTAGGGGTAAACTTGAGTCCGTAGTTTTCAGTCGCTTAGGAGAAAACTCAGGATGCGGACCTGTCAAAACCGCAGCACCCAAGCCAGATTTGACATAGACAATGGCTGCATCACCGCCGTCAACTTTCCTGTCATCGGCATATCGTGCAATAACAGCAACGCTTTCATCTTTCAAATCGTCTGCATTGACAAATACACCACCGCCGTTGTAATACGAATGAAACGTAAAGCTGTGCTCCGATTCGGAATTGACTTGCAAATCTGGCAGTACCTCCGTGTCCACAAGCAATTTGACAGCGCGCGCGCCGGCCTCGCTATCATAGACAAATCCTGGAAATGCAGTGCCTCGACATATTCCTGGATAAAATGCCAGTTCCCGAGGACCGACCACTGCGTACGAAGGATTCGACTCCTCAAACTCTACTCTCTTAGATCCATAGTATCCGCCAGCACAGAACCCAATGAACTTCCCTCCCTTTCGAACAAACGAAGATATCTTGTTATTTCCCGCTCCGTTCAATGCTCGACAATACGGTAAATCAGCTCCTCCAGGGATAATCAGTAGCGAAGTTGATTTCTGCCATGGCTCATGAATCAAAGCAGGCGCATCGATCGTAGATACGGCGTAATGGTTAGCCAGCAACGTTCGCAGCGTAGCAACACATTGTGCGACAGAGTTTACAGTTGTGCCTTGTCCGCTATAAACTAAAACGTTCATGGTTTGTAATAATCTGAGAAATCTATCACCGCGCAGATCGTAGTGGCAATGCCCACTCTATTTATTCTAGTTGGGAAGTTGAGATCAAACGCAGTGAATAGGGCGAGATAGCTTGCACCATCGTTCCCCAACATTATCCGATATGTGCAAGAACTACGTGAATTAAGAAGATTGGTACGATATTAATGGAGTCAGTTGCTCAATTAAAGATTGGTCACATAAACCCACAGTATATTATGTATTGAACTATTTACGATGTTATTTCAAACCGTTAGCAACTGCATCTGAAAATGTAGTACTTGTTGCTGTAGAAGCAGAACTAGCAATAGACACTGGTGAATTTGGAGATGAAGGTGAAGATTTAGCAGCTGCTAATTGCCATGCAGGAATTCCGGTCCGTGAGGGCGGAAGCAATGTTGAGCTTGGTAGTGTTGGGGTGGGAGAGGAGGAAGAAGCATTTGTAGGCGCAGAAACTACCACAGATGGCTCCGAATCATTTCCTGCATTTGATGCAGCACTGGAATATTGAGGACTTGTAGCTGGTCGAAGTCGATTTGAAAGAATCTGTTTGAGTGATTTGATCTCGTTTTTAAGGTCCAAGACGTCCCGTCGTTGTGAGCCTGTAGTCCGCTCCAGAAACCCTGGCAAGTCTTCTTTCAAAGTCTCAATTTCTGTTTTAAGTGCCTGTATGTCGCGCTCCCGTGCTTCTATCTGGCTTTTAGCTGAGAGAAGGACGCTATCCAATTCCGACAGCGACGTGTCTAGTGCTTCTAGATGCTCTTTCTCGGTCGTTTTTAGATCCGACATATCGGTCTGCAGCTGAGCTAAAAGCGCATCTGTTCGCTCAAATTCAGCTGTCAGGGCATCTCTGTCAGCTTCAAGAGCAGATGGAGGCGGTGGAGTAATAAGAGGTACAACGTATTTCTGGATCAAACATTAATACATAAAACGGACATCATAGACTTCACAGATATAGAATATGCATACTTTAGCTAGAAACCATAACCCATATGTAATCCCAGCAGTAGCAGTAGCCATGACAAACATGTCTTTCCAGTCCCGTCGAGGTACTGGAGGAGCTTGCTGAGCATACTGCTGACCTGGATAATACGTTGGTCGCGGTGGAAGCGACGAGCTTGCAGACAATGTAGTCGGACTCACAGGCTGACTCGCAGTAGCAGTTGTAGTTGACGACGGCGATGCAGCCGTTATAGATGCAGCATCGAGAGAAGCCGAGCGACGAAGCGCTTCCGCTATCTCTGCCTGCGTAAGCCCTTTTGATTCCAGAAACTGGATCCTCTGTGCCAGTGGAGACTCAGCAGCCTTTGGATCGACCAAGAATGCTACCGCGGAGACGATTAAATCCTCACGTAATGCAGCCATCAATCAGTAAGTCGAACAAATAAGATAATAAGCCGAACTCAAGCTACTTCCTGTTCTATTACTTTTTTGTAATTTCTCTCAAGGAATCAACGAAATTTAAAGAGAAATTCAATCTAGTTTGCGGGGCAAACTGGGAGCCATCCCGAAGTGCCTCATGAACCCAACCGGCGCACGTGATTGAACGCAGAATAGGGAACCGAACCTGGCTCGGCTGAGATGGCTGCAGCTTTCACGCCAACCAGCTACTGCATTTCTGCAAATCAACCCTTGTCAGAGTTCGCTGCAACGAACGATCGACCAGTCAGTGGGATTCTACAAGGAATAAAAAAAATCGTCAAATTTGGTATATTCCCATAAATATAAGGGACAGCTGTGCCGAAGCTGCGTTTTGGTGCTACTTTAATTGGTTTCGACCTGTGGTTGCTTAGATAGCGTTGTCTTTGTTCTGTCGACCCTTGCACAGGCTCATCGCGTTTGATCAAGCTTCGTCTCTAGACCGGACTTCATCGATATCGTCATTTCCATTTCTAAGTTTTTGGATTCGTTTTGTCTGAATTTTATCAACAGCTCTGTTACCTCAATATGACTTCGCCTTCTTTTTTTTCCTCATACTATACTCCGACAATTCCTGCGCAGCTAATGCCGGCAGCTCGTCGCATCGTTCCCGCTGGCCGAGCTCTAGCTATCCACCATTTCCTTTATGCTCCATTACTCAATTGGACCATTATCTCCGTTTTCTTGTTGCTACTTCTTCGTCTAGGCTGTGTTTATGGCATTGTTGTTGAGGCGGCCCCTTTGGTCACAATGTCTGTGGCTAACATTTTACTGTACGGGTTGTCGGACACAATGGCTCAAACAGTCACAACGATGGCAGAAAACTATGCCTCTTTCCGTCGGTCGACCTCGCTCGGAATAGAAGCAACTGAAAAGGGTACTGGTCCTGGGTCTAATGTTTCTTTTGCCGGCGGAGCGTCTTCTCATGTGTTTTTTGCCTCGCATTTTCCACCTGCGAACTTTAAGATCGATCGACTCGTTAGATTTGCGACTTGGGGTAGGTAGATAAGCGCATTCTACAATCACTGTTCTAATTAAGATATAGGATTTCTTCTCTCCGGTTTTCTCTACAAATGGCTTCAGCTGTTAGACCTCTGGCTTCCTATCACTCCGGATTCTGTTGTCATTCCGGTGCTTTTACGCGTTATTTTCGACCAATTAGTCTGGACCCCGATTGTTCTGTGTGGATTTTTCGGATTCATGGCATTTGTCGAAGGAACTGGAGTGCCTGGTTTCCAGCGTAAACTGGCAGCACTTTTCGTCCCTACTTTGAAAACTAACTTTACAATCTGGCCTGCTGCCCAAATTATTAACTTCCGCCTGATCCCATTTCAATATCAGCTTCCCTTTATTTCTACCGTTGGTTTACTATGGAATACTTGGTTGTCATTCTGCAATGCGCAAGAGGAGGCATAAAATTCTCAGCGAATAGCGTCAAGTCAACTTATCAAGGATAGACCCGAGAAAATTCTGTATAGCTATTACTCCGTCTTTTCTATTTATCATATCTTTTTATATAACCGCAATTACGTGTTTATTTTTCCCATTTAATACGCTTATCGCATTTGTTTTGACTTATTTCTATGTGTTATTCAGTGGAGTTGAATTTTAATATATTACCCTCATTCGAAATGAAAGACAAATGACAATATTGAGAATATTCATGCACAGTTCCACCACTTCGTTACCTACGAGAAATCACATTCATTAGATTCGTGCAGTCGAATCCTTCGCCTTTGATCAAGTCAACCACGCGTACACCATCAAGGCTCAATACTCCCACACTTAATGCGATCAATCTGATTTCTGACTCGTGAACTGCTCCAGGACCTAGTGGACCAATCCGAATATCATTTACAAGCGAAACCAATTCGTCTGTTTTGACAATCCCAGAAGAGTGCACACTGTACAGAGCTTCATAATCCATTATCAATGAGTCTGCATCTAATTTGGACACAGCGTTGTCGACCGATTGCAAACCTGGGCCTGGAAAATCCCGTGGAAGTGGTTTTAAATTATTTGGTTTCCACCGCTTCGGTTCCACTAATAAAGCAATTCGTTTTGAAGTTCGAGATTTGTTCGATATGTACACTTTCCAGGAAAATTCCTGACCCACAGTTACTTCCGTTGGTCCTGTAAATGTTAGACTTAGACCTTCATGAACTATTTCCCGGAGTGCTGCTGCTATCTGCTGCTGCTGTTGTAGTTGTATTTGTTGAGTATTTGGGACATGCAAATGGTTGGATGTATCAATAGGAGCATTCATAGTGTCTGCGCCTAAGTGTACTGCTGGCGGAGCAGTCGGCATAGTCCAGAGAGAACTTCCTAAACCCGGTGATATTGCGCCAGATTCTCCCCCCATGAACGAGCCACTAGGCGACCTTCCACCTGGAGTTCGCAGCTGTTGCATCTGCAACCATGCAGACGAACTTTGTCCGGAGATGGACCGAAATCCGGAAACGGATAGATTTTGTTCAGAAGGTTGGATCGGAGCAGGTAAGGAGAGCCGATCTGAAGCAGGTCCTGATGCGGACGCCGAAGCAGGAGAGAAATCTATTGACGTATTCCAAATCGTCGTGATTGAAGGTCCTAATGAATTATCATCTTCATCTGCGAACTGAGTATGAATTACAGGAGTAAAGTCGACCTTAATAGCAACTGTCCGGACAAATTCTGGCTTTGCTGTTTCGGTCAAAATCCCGCTGTTCCGGTTCCCACCTGTTCCGCCTGCACCTCCAGCAGCTAAAAGAGAGAGCGGAAAAAGCCAAAAAACTTCCGTCACTCCATCAAGAGGATGCAACCGCAGCGGATACGTGCCAGAGGCAAATAGCAGTCGCTCAACTTTCCCACCTGTAGGTATTGAGACCTCTACTGACCGTAGAATCACATCTACATTCGCGTGAGCAGTTACGTCAATATTCAAATTCATCAGCATGCCTGAAATCTCGCTATTCCCGCCACCGGAAACATCAATTCCTCCTATATCTCCAATATTTCCCATAGACGTTTTGCGATGTCTTAACGAGATACAAGGAAAAATCGGAATGCTGATCTTATTTGAAAGCCATGGCATGTGAATCAACTCTGCTGGAAACACCTTTGGATTGGAGGTTGATGCAGTTCCGGCAGACGAAAAAGATTGCGGAAAAACTTTTGCTGAAGATAAAGTTGGAATTTTTTGATGCTCCTGATCGGTTCGCTGACTAGACCCAAAGACGACGTCATGCGACAAGCCATCAAACAAATTGAGTGCGCTAAGCGGAGCCATGGGAACAAGGTATTCATTTTCTTTATCCAGCTCCGACGCAGTCTGACTTCGCGAGTCAATTCCATTTGTATTATTTTCACTGCTGGAAGTTGACGAATTAAAAAACGAAATGGTAGAACTATCTGTCGCCTTAGTATGAAGACTAGCTCGACAGGCGACAATGACTCGTGGCGATAATAATCTTCCCTTGGGTCGTTTCAATACCACATCAACCGACCAAAAAGCAGTCCAAACTCTACTCGTCGAAGATGGGGGATATGCGACGCGAACAAGAGCAGATTTGTCTAAGACTGTGGAAAACACTGGCAGGTTACCAGAGCTTTCTAGCTGCTGCGTATTCTGTTGACCGGAAAACTGTAAACCTAGCGACGAATACCGTGCACTTGTAAAGCTAGCGATGGAAACATCAACAGCAATTGAAAGCCGCGATATATAGGCGGAAAATGTGAATGGTGTGAACTCAGACCCTCCCTGATCTTGATCCAGGGTTAGAGAAATGTATATCGGTAATTTCTCATCTAGCTCATATTAGCCATTGTCTGTGCATCAAGAATAGTCATCGTAATCGTACCGTAGAATAAAGTATTTCGAGGATGAATGCGCGTATAATCTTCGACTTCACTTGCAGATTGGGTTTTTGATATCAGATCAGGAACAAGAATTCTCAACGATCCAGATGCAAAGAGGTCGGCGCTTGAGCGTGGAAGAGCTGGCTGAGCCATGATTCCGTGTCAACCGACAACTGTAAAACAGAATGCAAAATGAATCTCCGATCTGTGCTTTAAAATCAATTCTGATTCTATTTTGACCGCGTTTCCTCCCTCAGGAACTGCTGCCAGGTTAGTTTAGGACAATTGGCTATTTATTGATACATTTGGTCGGCGCGGCGCGTGCAGATGTTCCTGCACGTCAGCTTGGGAACGCCGCAGGAGCAACATGTCGGAAGTGAAGCACGCGGGCAGGACTTATATATCGCGCTCTAAGGCTTCGGCACGAGTCGGTTTTGTACGAGTTTCCGACGCTGATAACTGAGGAAACTTTTACAGCTCGATTTCGTAGGCAAAAGGAGAGTTTGCTGTTGCCAGGATCATCGGCTATAAATGTTGAAGATCACTTCGAAACTGCGCGGAAAGACGACGCCCTCGACAAAGGCGGACAAAGTGGATGATGACACTCCAATCTGTATGTGCGCTTGATCTCTGGTCAAATCTAAAGTTAGACTTAATTGTTTCTGATTTTGTTTTTGTTTTTGCACCTTGTTGTTGCTAACTATTTGTTTTAGTGGAGAAAGCTCTCGAGGCAATGGACTGCATCATGGCTGACGACTTGTCGCACGCAAATGAAATACTCGACGGCATAAAAGGAAACTCGACATTCCGCAATGTATGTGCAATTGCAATTGCTGCTATAAATTATTTAGCTAACTAAATTTTAAGCTCGGCGTGAGTACTATTGCGTTTGTGGAAGCTACATTAGGTTTCGAAGCAGAGGTTATTAAAGATGGTATGATTTCGTTGTCTGATCCTTCTTGGCCTGTCTAACTTTTTATCGTAGCAAGTGAAAAGCTAAAGGCTACAGAAACTGCTGCGGGTAAAGATCGTGCTCGTGCTATAAAAAGCAATCTTCCCAGATCATCCTATGCACCAGGAACTGAATATTATGTTTGCAATGCTGAGGCACATCTAATGTCTGCCGTCGTATTGTTTCTAAGTGAAAGTGTCATAGCTAGTGTAACGAGCTTCCGCAAACTCCGTCGAGCCTATCTTATTCTTGCAGAAATTTACAACAATAATCTCGAAGCCGGTGCCCAGAAGATCGACGTTTCGGTTGATAATGAGGCTGGCGAGGAAGTTGCAAAGGAGATTCTTGATGAAGCTGCGATCGATTCGGAAGAATCACTTGAAGGCATTGTCGAGCGGCTTTCTCTTGAAGCTAACTCCTCCTCTCATACTGATGACGAGAAGCAGCCTTCAGACGATCTCAAAACATTCAATGCGCCAGCAAACCTGCCAGTATTTCGATCTAGCAATGCTTGCCCGGTTGACCAGTACATCACTTCTGGAGTGAACTTATGTTTCGGATTGCTACAATTGGTTATCTCCATGATTCCTCCGGCCCTTGGCAAGGTTCTGTCTATCATTGGATTTAGAGGAGACAAGGACACAGGAATACAGATGCTATGGGAAGCGTCTAAGAGTGATAATATTCACGGTGCGCTTGCGTTGCTTACACTGTTACTGTATTATGCAGGTCCCGAGCAAGTATGTGACATTGAGATAGAAGGCACGTATCCCAAGCAAAAATTGATCGACTCTTTGTCACGCATTCGTGTTCGATATCCAAAAAGTGCTTTGTGGATTTTACAAGAAGCACGTATACTAGGTATGCATGGTAAGCTGGAAGAATCTGTGGCCATGCTGCAGCAGCCAATGACGATCCAGATGAGACAGATTGAAGCACTTGTTACGTTTGAGCTTGCTATGAGTCATTTAGATTTACATGAATTTGAAAATGCAGCCAAGAAATTCATTCGCATGACTTACCTTAATACTTGGTCGCATGCTTTGTGCCGGTACGTCGCAGGAGCTTGTTATTTAGAATTGTATAGACAGCAAGAACGATCCGACAAGCCCGATGCCGCCAAACGAGAAAAGTACAAAGACAAAGCAGAGAGTTTATTAGGAGATGCTCCAAACCTGATTGGAAGGCGGACTTTTATTGGGCGACCGATTCCGCTCGAAGTTTATCTCAGTCGTAAGGTGCGCAAGTGGAAATCGTGGACACCGTCAGCAGTGTCCTCAGTGACGTCCGGCAAAGCTGAACCTGGAGCGAGTAGTTTTCTAGATTATATCGTGGGGTCTCCGGCAAATGAAATTATTTATTTCTGGAACGGATATAAGCGAATGCCGACGTGGGCACTTGAGAAGTCATTGCAGGAATTGAATTATCATTATACTAGCAAGCCCAGCGAGATTCAGATGGCGAATGTGCCAAGTATGGAGGGTAACGAGTACTTTGAGAAAGTGAGTCAGGCATTACCACATATTCAGGATGTGGATGAGGTTGCAGTTCATTCGCTGTTGCAGGCTGCAGTGCTTCGGCAATTGGACCAAGATGAGGCGGCACTAGAATTACTACAGAAATATGTGCTGCCGGTGACTAGACAGCAGGTGAAAGGTAAAGAAGATTGGGTTGTTCCATGCGGGATGTATGAGAAGGGAGTATTTGAGTGGAAATCCAAGGGAGAAAATGGGAAGGAGGAGACAGTGATGTGGTTAACCAAAGCTGCTAACTACGGCCATGATTATGATCTTAGTACGCGGCTTGGATCCAGAATCCAGACGGGGCTGGAAAAACTGCGGAGCAGATCGGCAGCTAGCTAATAGTAGATATAGATATGAATTTGTAAGTAGCGGAAATTGTTATACATGTGAATATATTATCAAGAATATGCTCTTATTCCTCTTCGCTGCTGGAAGAAATGTCGTCTTCGATTCGCCCACTGCCGGCATATCCTCGTAAGCTGATCGGTCCACCTTGCCTAACTGAAATATTCTCAATACTGGAAATTGAAGGAGACACGTTTGCCTGACTGCTAGTCTCAATTTCGCCTTCGCTATCTGGCTCTGAATCATCGTGACTTGGAGACTCGTAGATCTGCTTCAGGGATCGCGGGGGATCGGAAATGGTTGCCGATTTATTGAACTCGATGATCCCTGCCGGATGATGTAAAGTGAAGGACTAAATTCATTAGATCCAAACGGCAGAAATGGATGCAGGAGGAGGATGAGGTAGTCTAGAAACACTTACATTGGTTTGGTCGTCATAGACTAGAAAACAGTCTAATTGATCTGTAGGTTTGACGCTCCCTTGATACTCTAGCGACGAGCCCTGGAAGAAGTTAGTGATTCCAACACACACAGTTCAGGAAAACATGTGCAGACCTGTCGCAAAATGTATCCGTCATGAGTTTTTGAAATGAGTGATGACTTTTGGTCCGCAGCAGGAGGAGGAGGAGAAGACGGAACTAGACAAGCGTTTATTAGTAGGAGTTTGTGTGCAATGAAGCCGGCTAGGGAAAAACCCACAAGATACCGCAATCAGATCTGGACTTCGGCCGGAGAGTGTCGTACTGCTGACCGTGAGCGGAAATTCGCCTTCTTGGCTGTAATCCATTGACTGAAATGCAACCTCTTCGCTCTTTCTCTCCTCGTTGAGCGGATTTATCTATCAGATCAACGTCCAGCACTCTGACCGTCAAGATCAGAAATTATACGCGATCTCACGTGACTGGACTCTCTGTTTTTGGCAGTCACCCTGATGCAAGCCAGAGGGGACGGCGAGTAATAACTAACTTGTAGAGTATTCAGGGTCGGGACAAGATCTGCATGTTAGCAGTATGACAATGAGAGTTGATCGCCACTCTAAGAGGTAAACTGGGACGTAGAACGTTTGCTGGTGTGGCAGAGGAGATCGATGAGATGAGGTGCGGGGATTAATGAGTGAATTGAGCGGTTTGAGGGAGTTCAAGGGGTGAGGGAGCTCAGGATTGCACAAGATTTACATGAAGCATAGGAACCTCAACAAATATGAAAACTCCACGAATTGAGTACATTTCAGGAACTGTCGTCGCTCTTCATATCAGC
Source organism: [Lipomyces] oligophaga (assembly GCF_038497815.1). Taxonomy (NCBI): domain Eukaryota; kingdom Fungi; phylum Ascomycota; class Lipomycetes; order Lipomycetales; family Lipomycetaceae; genus Lipomyces; species [Lipomyces] oligophaga. Next base: position 740,749 of record NW_027117788.1, on the reverse strand, counting down.
GTCTATCTTGGACAATAAGCCAACTACAATCCACCAATAGCATTATTACATAATCGTCGAATCAGCGTCGCGCCATTCAAATCTCTTCGACGGGCTACGTCACGCGGTTGCCAAGTCGACGCCGCGCGGCATTGAGCCCCTTACGGATCTTCCAAGCTAAATTTATGAGGGGTTTGACACCTACGGCCGGGCAGTCTGACACATGTCTGGCAGGTAGGTCCGTATAAGAAACCCCGAGGGTAGGTCGTTCGCCAGGTGGCCAGGAGCTTTTTCGTGTTCCGGCTCAGACGACTCTTTCGTTATTGTTCACCGCGATCGGAGAGTTCAGGACTTGCTCTTTGTGGTACTATTTAGGACAATAATCTCAATATTCAGATCAATTCAAAATGTCTCATCATGTATGTCTGTCGGTTCAGGTTCACGCTCTCCGCGTGAACATAATATACCCTCTAAACTACTAACAGCACAGTCGGTTACAATAGATTTCGACGAGGACTACACGCAGCCGGGCAAACTCGGTCCTGTCGATATTAATACCGTCTATCGTTCGAATCCTTCCAATGGCGCGTACTTCGGTCCATACTTGCGCTATATCAACATCGATTTGGAATCAAGTACCTGGTATGGCTCGGCCATGATTGTCATTGCCTCGAACTCGGCCCCTATATTCGAGATCCATCCGTCCTCAGACCCTAGTCAGATGAGAGCAATTGCTCCTTTACTTGTGTATCAGTACAAGGAGTTTTTCTTTTTCCGCTACAACATTGCCGTTCCACAGCTGCCTAGTGATCAGGGCCAGTTCTGGACGTACGCCATCACAAACAATGGAGTCACTCTAACTTATCAATTCCTCGTTGCCGGTGCGAGAGATATCCAATGGCGGTTTATGGCCTTCTCTTGTGCGGACTTTTCCCTTGGTGTCAAGGAGGAGGAGCGTCGCGAACTGGGCGGCGTGGGATATTTGTGGAAGGACGTCATGGACAAGCACAGGAACATGGGCGGGTTGCATGCGATATTAGGAGGCGGAGATCAGATCTATGCCGATCGCATGTGGAAAGAAATCGGAAGCTTGCAGGCCTGGCTCCAGACAAAGGGAAAGGAAAGCAGAAAAGTTTACGAGTGGACCAATGAGCTTGACAGCGATGTGACGCTTGCTTATTTCTTTTTCTATTCCAGCTCGTTCGATAAGCCAGGCATACGGGACTGTTTAGCCAGTATTCCTAATGTGTTTCAAATTGACGATCATGACATTTTCGACGGATTTGGATCATATCCTGAGTACATGCAGCAATCGAAAGTATTTTTAAATATTGGCCGTATTGCATTTGAATTTTACATGTTGTTCCAGCATCATACGACTGTCGATATGTTGAAGACGAATCCAGATCCCAGGGATCTGTTCACAGCGACCGGAACTGGCTGGCATTTTATCCGTTTCATGGGTCCTACTTGTGTCGTTGTCGGGCCCGATACACGCGCTGAACGCCAGCAGAAATGTATCATTGGCGAGCAAACCCACCAAGAGCTTTATAGACGCATGGAAGCTCTTCCACATTCGGTCGAGCATATTGTATTTATGCTTGCTGTTCCGATTGTGTATCCGCGTTTGACCATGGTTGAGCACATTCTATCGGGCGTACAGTCAACCAAACGAGCCATTAACGGTGCCTGGAACCTGATCGGTAAAGGTGCGACTAAGGCAGCGTCTCTCGTTGGCGCGGAGAAGTCGACGAATGCAAGCTTTCAGAACGTGAAGAAGGCTTTTGGTAAGAGCGGGCTCATGAGCTCACTGGTGTCTGGGTTTGGCGAGGTAGATCTACTAGATGATCTGGCAGACCATTGGACACATGAAAACCATGCGATCGAGCGTGCATCATTTGTGAGAAACTTGCAGCGTGTTGCGAAAGATAAGGGTGTTCGCATCACCTTTATATCAGGCGACGTGCATTGCTGCGGCATGGGTCGGTTTGTTAACCCCGACGCACCGAACAACTACCAGCTTATGTATCAAGTCATCGCTTCGGCTATTTCCAACGTTCCCCCTCCAGGCGCAGTCATCCGTCTTCTACATAACAACGATAAGATATATCTTCCTGAGATCAACTCGAAGGAGAAGGTCACGGACACTAAGGAGGAGATGATTGAATTTTTCGACACCGACGTCGACGGATCTAAACTCGGCGACCTGCATAAGCTTCTTCCGCGCCGGAACTATGCGCTTGCGCAAGTTGGCGACAACCACACGATGACGTGGGATCTGTATGTCCAGAACGCTAAGCTCACGGATCCCGAGAGAACACATAAGTACGGTCCACTTGTTGTTCCTGCGCCGGAGCGGTCTGATTTGGGATTGGCGGATGGTCTGCAGCAGATGAAGCTGAGTTCATGAACAGATGCAATGTTTGTTTACGGTAGAAGTAAGAGGCAATAGATCTGACATCATGTTCTATCCGAGACGCGCGAATTTTATTTCTTGGGTGGGGTTCTGCCCCACGTGTTTCAGGTTCTCCAACGTAGGGGGCTGCGACGTAAGCCGTTACGTAAGGGCCATTACTTTTCCTGAACGGGTGTAGCGCTGGCCCGGTCTGCTTTGTAGGTTTGTCTGTTTGTTTGGGGCGTGCCTGTGGACGTACATAATATTGTTTATATTAAGAGAAAGAGCGCATTTTATTCTACGCCTCGAACAATCACGATGGTTTGGAGCCCGCGCAGGAAAAGAGTGGATTTCAGATGGGAAAGGGATCTATTTATAGTAAAAACCAGGAGTAAAACCACAATGTAAAACAAAGAAATCAGCCGAGCCGATCGATTATAGTGACTAGAATTGGCGGATTAGTCTACTCTCGTTTGCAGGCGGCCGAGGAAACATGGCGGAAGGGGTTGACATTGACTTGCTGTCCACGCACGTTCAACGGAGGCTATATTTAACGGAGAACACGAATCAGAGCCGGGCAAGCAGCGCGAGCGGTATTCGTGGTCCAAGTAGCTCTCGGCCTGTGAGGACCGGGAAGCGGCAGAACGGGCGAAAGGTGGGATTTGCTGGCTGTTGGCTGTAGCCGAACGAACAGGGCTTGTGCCAGAAATAAAAGGGTACAGGTCAGGGATTCCGCGTGGATTTTCCCAAGTTTCATGTGCGCACGAGTTTACTTCACTCGTGTGCATCTCCGAGTGCGTATATTATCTGCTGAGTGTGTACGATTATCTGTTTATTCTTCCGATATTTTGTCGGTTTGATTTATCGAATTGCTGTTGTCCGTCTCTGTGATGCTGTGAGAATTGCTCAGATTGCGAGTTGTTGTTATGTCTGCCAATAGTAGTTAATTGATCCTATTCTGCGAGTCCGACATCGCTGTTCATGGTATGCAATATGTTTGGATCTCGCGATTTATCGGTCTACTAATCTGAACTAGGGAGACGATAGCTCTCCTCAACCTTCTCCGCCGCCATTGCCGCCGAAAGGATTGCTTTCCTCGGTTGAAATACTGTCAAGCAAAAAATCCGGCCATGAAGCTGAGATAGTGCCTGCAGCACAACAGCCTGAGGAAACGCATTCCCTTCGACGGCAATCCTCATTTTACTCGCTCAGAGCGATATTTTCTGGTCGCTCCGCACGATCTATAATTGTACAGCCACCTATCAATCCTATTAAAGAGTCGCCTAGAAGCGGTCCTGGTAAGGACTTGGCCGATGGCAAAGAGATTGCCGATGACTCAAACCAACCAAGCATAACTTTTGAGCCGACCGCACAACAATCGTACGGTCCATCCGCAGGCATCGTTCGAAACAGACGGCCACCTCCTTTGTTGCTCAATCGATCGAATCGTGATAGTGGTGCCTCATTTGCGGATTTTGTTCGCCGTGTAACCCATGCCTTGTCGGGCAATAACCAAGGTATGATGAATGTTGCGGGCTGCATTGACCGGTGCATGACTGACTTAAAGAATTAGAAAATCAGCTGTCCGCAGTTCAAGATATACCACAGGAAAATGATGTGCAAGCTGCTAGTGGCCCAGTCGCAAGGTCCGCACCTAAATCTCGATTTCTTCGATTACCTAGATGGATTTTCTTTTTGATCATCGTGATTATCATCATCATTGTGGTCGTCTCCGTGGTCGTACCTATCCAAGTGACGCAGTCGCGGAAAAATCAAGCTTCAACTGCGAGCACGAGTACTACGTCGACTACCTGGTCACCATATACCGGCCATGCGCCCTCGACGACAGCGACTTCTTCAACTTCATCGAGCCCGACTGCGAGCTCGGTCACGGCCAGCGAATGTGCAAAGACATATGAATGCAAAAACTCGGGAACAGTGACTGTACGAAGCGGTCAGTGTGCGTGTATATGTATCGGAGGATTTTCTGGCTCGCATTGCGATCAAGTCTCGAGCAGTGCATGTGGCGTGGTGACTGCAAATAATACCTACAATCGTGCCGTGAATCTTACGCTGGGTACGCAGATAGTCCCGATGTTTAGTCAAAACATAACTGAGGCGTTTCCGGCTGTCAGTTTGGACGCATATTTGATTTACGAGGTTTTTAAAAGAGCAAATGTGACGTGCAAGTCGCAAAATGCGCTCATGACCTTCTCCTCTCCATCGCGGTCCGACTCACGAAGGGCAAGACGGAAACGAGATAGACGGAAGCCGCGGGCCCTCGCTGCTCGCAAGTCGACTGCGCTTGAAATCACATACACTGTACTCAACTTTGCCAAGGTTGTCGTTTTGGACGTGATCCAAACTGAGAAATCTGTCGATTTTGCAGAACAGACACAGACACAGTTGCAGTCTGCGTTCGAAGATCAGTCGATAGATGTATATAATGGAACGATCAGTATCAGCGATCAGTCCGAGTCAACGACGATCGATATTGATTTTCTAAATTATGAAATTGAATTTTATGACTAATGACTTATGATTGTTATTTTTTTTTTCATTTTGCAGGGATTGGTTAATAGACAAGAGGCTAGGATACAGTTTTAATGAATAGGTTGATTGTAAATAGTTAATGAGATGTGTCGAGTGGTTTGTAGAGAGAGTTTCAGAAGAGAAATGGCTGAAAAATTGGATTTTCCCAAGACTAACTTAGTGGTAATCGTTAAATACGTTACAATTTTTAATATTAGGATGGCAGAAGAAAGGTATCTCTAAATTAAATAATAATTTTTTAGGCATTCCCACTTACAATGCTAGAAAACCGATTCGAGCATGTCTATTTGACATGGACGGTCTATTAATCAACTCAGAAGATATCTATACAGAAGTAACGAATTCAGTCCTTTCCGACCACGGCAAGCCGAACCTTCCATGGCACATAAAGGCGGATCTACAGGGACGGCCGGGCACGGAAGCCACGCGACGATTTCTAGAGTGGTCTGAACTACCTTACTCACCCGAGGAGTTATATGCGGAGATGTCGCGACGACAGGAGAGTAAATGGGCGACAACACAGGCGATGCCAGGAGCCCAGGAGTTACTGGAGAAACTACAGGCCGCTGAGGTCCCGTTTGCACTGGCTTCTTCGAGCCATAAGGCAAACTATGAACTTAAGACGGCTCACCTGGACGATATGTTTGATAAGTTTGGGATTCATAAAGTGCTCGGCGACGATACGAGGATTCCGAAGGGAAGGGGAAAGCCTGCACCTGATATTTGGTTAGTCGCTCTCGCGAGCTTGAACCAGGACTTGCTGGCATCCGGGAAAATCAGTGCGCCTATCGAGGCTGACGAATGCCTGGTATTCGAAGATGGCATCCCGGGCATTCAAGGCGCCAAAGAAGCTGGCTGCCAAATTGTGTGGGTTCCGCATCCAAAGATCCTGGAGATCTTTGAGAACGACAAGCTGGAGATAGTCGGCACCAAAGGCGAGATTTTAGAGTCTTTGCACGAATTTGATGGGAAAAAATATGGCATGGAATAAGAGAAAGAAAAAAACATATAAGCACATGTCGCAGGTGGATCACAGACTGATGACATTAATAAAATCCTAGATTGTTTTTGTATGTTAGATTTAAAATCAGATTAATTTGGCCTACAGATGTCAGTGGATAGTAATAATCTCTCATAAATAATTTAGATTGACGGACTAGTGAGGAAGCCAAAAAAGAAAAGCGTACGGATACGTCAAAAATATACTCTGGTCCTCTTCTTCCCGAGATTGCTTGTTTGTATACTGGGCCCACTCGATTTCGAGAAAGTTGCGGTTGCGATCAAAAACAGAGATATATTGGTTCTAGGCCATTCTAGGTTAGAAGCCATTACAGCTAAAAAGCACATGAACTCAGATGAGCGCAATAATTAATGAGAGAAATTAAATAGGGAGATGTCAGATTTGACGGCTCATGAGGGCGACCTGGAACGGAAGTTGGGGGCAGAGAGTGTAGCGGCGAGCACATGGGCTGGGTAGTCGGATTGGTTAGGAAGGATGACGCAAAATCGCACTAGCTGTCAGTGGAATTTTTTTTTTATAAGGATTCCATTTCTATCGTACGTGTAAAATGTGCAATTTGCATATTCGAGATATGTTTACCGTACTAACTGTATACTATCGACTTTTTCTATCTTTGACCACGTCGAACTGGTCGACTCCAAACTTTTGGAGTGAAATTGAAAACGGGCAGAAAACGTGTTGGGTTAGGCTTGCGTAGGGCTGAATATCAAGGATGCGAATGATGGCGTGGAGGAACGGTCGGAAACCCAGGCAGAAGGGAGAGCAAAAAAAAAAGGTGAGGAAACTCGCTATTCTTTTTTTCAGTGTTCTATTGCCACAAGCCATTGCCACAGGCGTAAAAATATAGCATCTTTCTCATCCAAGAAGTGGTCCTAGTGGAGTTGGGGGTTCTATAACCTCACAGCGCCCGCAATCGAACCTCCTCTAACAGCAGCCATGCGATCGGAAGATCGACAAGCAGAATGATAAACAGTAATATATGACGGGCACACTTACAGTAGCTGCAATAACCATGCATAGATAGAGCTGCAGACATACGACCGCTAGGCTGGCAGATATACGCACTATATGTTGTATTATATTAAAGTAGATTAGACAACCACTATATCTTGATCTACCGTGTTAACCGCGCGCTCGTTCGCTTTTGCCTACGAACAGCGGATCCACACAGACCCGGACCGCAGAACGACGACGGCGGATCATACACACATGCATACATTTAACACACAGATGTCGTCTGCCACCATCTACTGGGCAAGACTAAGGATACTCTCATATTTGTCGTTAGAAGCGAGCCATTATTAGCGCGTTGCGGCTGGCAGACTTGCATGTAAAATACCATACCTAATCTATAGAAATATCAGCCAGAATCGAGAGTGTATTAGTTCGGGTCTGGACCAGGACGATTTTGTTTTTTACTTCCTTTAACTTCCTTTTTTTCTTCTTTTTTTTCTTCTTTTTCTCTCGCCGGCAGAGCAGTCAGGACAGCAAGGAAGACCCTCGTTTAGACTAGTCGTAGATCTCTTTTGTTGTTTTTAACGGACCCAGCTCGATTCCCTGATTTGCCTCGTCGTGTTATGCGCATGCTGATAATAGCGATCGCACACCAGTCCGCAGCAATCCGAAGAATCGAAGCTGCATATCAGTGTTGTTATTGCGAACACTTCCTTTTTCGACAGTTTACCTTATCTCCGCCCATCCTCCAATCATACACCCAGCTCTAGCTCTATCTACCCTTCGCTGCCTGCGCCGCCGCACGATGCATGTCTTTACCAGATAATGCACAGGGCGGAGCACGGTCCCGCTCGGGCGGAAATGGGCGGGAAAGCGGTGCAAGATGCTATCAAAGACAGAACAGCACAAGTTTCCGATCAGGCGCCAGCCGTCGTGCCAGAACGACGAGAATGAGGACGAAACAAGAATACTTCATACCGGTTGTGGGCAGACAGGACAGAAAAACCTCAAAACAGGTTAGCACTGATCAGCGGGCCGGAATCTGGACGACGACGGCGACAGCGATGGCGAGCGCGACGTGTGTCGTTCAATTCAGCCGTCGACTTCCAGCTTAGTCTGAACATGAGAGCAACGAAAAGTAACAAACCATCTTGATGACGGGAGGAAGCGGAAAAGAGCAAAAGCATTATATCTTTCCCATGGTCTGGTCCTGTTTCTCGACGGTCAGGCCTCTTAGGCAAGTTCCGCACAAAAACTCTACATCTTTCTCCTGCGGAACTCTGTTTGGATACTCGACGTATCGACAACAAGCATTCATCGTAATGATAGGCCAACTGGGGCCCATCCATCGTCAGCCAGCCATCATTTAGCCATAACCACAAACAAAGAGACAATCTACCGTAGTTGGACCTAGCTGTCCATTTGCGGTGAAATGTCAAAACAGTTTCTGCTTAGCGCAGCGCAAACTCCGGTCTGACCCAGGCGTTAGCGGCCTGCGCATTGATATTCTCGCAGAAAGTCAGTTTAGCATCGTTTATAGCAGAGTTACTGGGCCATGGCGCGCAGACCACGGCCAACAGTCGTATTCTTCTACTCCAGGTCAAACCTACTTGCCTACAGACCTGGACTCAGACCTGATAGAGCTAGAGCTGGGAAGTCCCTGTCCTAAATCAGATAAAATCATAGAAATATAAGTAAACACAACAAAACATGATTTCCAGTTCCAGCAGTTTGGTTCTCCATCATTTTTTTTATGCCTTGGATATATCAACAGTACCATTTTACAGTTTGAATATACAGGAGGCAGGACAGCAGACAAAAGTCGAAATTAATCGCCATCCGTTTTCCCCTCTGACCAGGCAGATATCGAAAGCATTCTTCCCGACGAAAAGCAATGATCAACCGTTTCTAACGGATGACATCGTCTTAAAACAGAAGAGAAAGTCGACCATTCGGCTGGGCCCGGTCGCGTCTTTGTCCTAATCTTGCCAACATTCGACTTGTTGCTTCTGTGTGCGGAAGTCAGCTCGCATTTTTGATCCTGGCTTCTCTTGGACGGTTGTTAGAACTATTTTCCCTGCAAGAAGCAATCCATAAATACACAGGCGTCCACCGTTACGGAAGAAGGGCACTCAATTTGAGTAAGCAGTATTTTATTTTTAGTCTATCGACGTCGCCTGAAGTTCACGATCGTCTAGCTGTACGTAAATCTAATATGGAGATCGAGCGAACTTGGCCGAGAAGAATAGAAGTAATATGGAATTGTAGATCGCAATTAATCTGAACTTTAATCAGATCCTTTGATGCCTGGGCTCTTCATTCCAATCGCCGAAGGACCCAAGCCAATCTTCAAGGAACACAGACTTCAGCTAATTTATTCTGTGTACTCTTGATTTTCACAAATCTGCTATATCGGACGGACTCAAGCTTTGTTGCTCATCTCTCTACAGTATTGTCGGTGCGTCGGAGACTGTGTAGATTAATTGCGCTTTATATTTTGAACGCTTGTAGGATTGACTATTTGCTATTGAACGGGCCGACATGTCCGAAATCACTGCCTCTCCGGAATCCAATTCCGATTTCGGTCTGCTGAAGAACTGCGCGTATGAAATACAGTCAGATTGATTACGTACGGTGGTCCCTCCTCGCGGTCCTGTCTGATAGGACCGCGAATTTTCCCAGGTTGCGGACGTGCAGATTCACTAGCTCGGAGAGCCGTAGGAGTCTAACCAGATCAACCAAACTAGAACAAAATACCTACTCCTTTTGGGCCGCGAATAAAAGAGCTGCGGAGCATTGCAAACACAACAACGGAACTTCGAGCATTACGTACATACTACGCGTCCATTTCTCCTACTAATTATCAGGCAAAAGCCCTGCAGAGTACGATGAAAAATCAGTTTGACAACTATGCTACGGATTGTAAGTATATGGGGCAAACAATCTATTAACCGGCAGTTGGCTGACGGACCGAATTGTCCTCAGCCTGGTCAATTTGTTCTATTATTCCTTCCATCTGTCCACGTTTTTGCGTACCGGGCCAGAAGAACACTCTCGCTCTTTCTCGTTTTCGCCTCGGCTTTCGTCGCCGGACCAACCATCTGTGCAGTGTGCGATGGCCACTCGTATCGTAAAAGCAAATAAGAATCGAGCATCAATAACGAATCTGGAAAGAAAAAGAAAGGTGCACTGAAGATAGGATGGGACAGGACACTTTGGGCTCTCAGAGTTCAGCCTGACCCGACAGGGCAGGGTCAGACAAAAAGAAAACGACTGACCTAGTTGGGCTCTGGCCTTGCGCGCAGTTGATCATGCGCCGCCGCCACAAGCGTAACTCCTTGCAGTCCAATGTCTCGAGCCAGAAGTGCAATAACTCCACATTGAAGGTTCTATTTTCTATTTACCATATTTTGCGCATTTTCTTGTCTTGGTTTAGGTTCATAACAGATCTACTATATTGCGCGCGCTTTGCTTTCTCCGTGCAGCGGGGCTAATCAGCCGCCGGTACTTTGGACGCCGACGCCGAAGCCGCTGGTATTGCTGCGGTCGATGGCGGGTAAGCTTTGGCTCACAGGATCGCCTCTGTTTCTGATATTGCGGGCATCTGCATCAATATGATCGACATTGCTTCAACAGTCTCAGTTGGCAATTTGGGTCGATATGTTTAAAGTTTTGTTGTTTTGATGGTCGTTAATCGTCATCGTCCTTTACAGCGCCGCTAGCCAGGGAGACAGGCCGAGAAGTTTTGTTTTTTTGACACATGACGATGTCAAACACGATCTCCTCGGTCAGAGATACAGAGATAGGTAGATAGATAGTTGTAAAAGTGTCCATTTTAGAGATAACAGCTTCTGTCATGCGGCCTCGTCTACTTCTGTCGCACTACTCACAGCTAAACACACGCCGCCCCGCAGAGGACCGTCAGATCCAGCTGAACACAACACTGCTCTAGCTGGACTGTCTAGTTTTATTACTCCAGACTCCACCCTAAGGTTCGCCGTTGAAGATAGAATATGCTTTTGCTCACTGCCGAGCATTTCCACGACGGCTGGACTTGACATGCTTCCCCGCTCGCGAGAAGGTGCCCAAAAGCAGCATGGAAAAAGACAAGAAAAAATTCAACGAGGGGGCTATTCAAGTTAGCCATGGTCATGAGTTGTCCTTGCGTATTGTTTTGGATCCGTGCAGTAAGGTGGAGATATCGTTGGACAGCCTCTACTGGAAAACATCGGCCGACAGCCGTTCTGGATCTGGATCACGAATGACTACGAGTTCTACTTACTTCGTCCGACTGCAAAGACAAATTCTTGCCTATGTGAGAACTAGCTGACTGCCGGACCAGCAGACTGGTCATGATAGTGACGACCATGCCAAAAGCTAGCTTGCTCTGGTCTTGATTCTCTTGGCCGCTGACTCCGTATTGGTACTGTGGAGCCATAACTGCCTGCATACATTCTGGTTCTGAAGGAGTAATGCAGAAAAGGGAATGAAATTTTTTGACAGTTCATCCTAGATGCCATTAGGAAAAGACGGACCTTAGCTAGAAAATAGGCTGAGCAGTCCAATTTTGTCCACATCTGATGTAGATTCACGACCCACTACGACTGTACGTAGAACAGACAGAGCTTCTGCCAGTGCTGCTACTGCTACGTCTCCTCTTCCTCAGTATGAGCTGAACGTTTTAATGGACGACCTAAATGGCATGACATTTGCAAGCGGTGCCATTGCGCTGTACAGTTCGCCAAATACTTCTAGGAAAATGCAATTCTACAAAGGGAAATGTCGAATTTCTTTCTACCCTACTACTGGTAGCCACTTGATATTCTTATTTAGTTCTGTCTGGCATCTGCAGCGTATTTCCAGGTGATGTTCCGATGATGTTTTGATCCATCTCTTACCGTCATTCTCCGCGGTCTATACGAGTTTGTTTTATGCTCTTTAGCTGACAGACCCGCTTTCCAACGAAAAAGCATCTTGTTCCGGTCCTCGCGGTTTCCGTATTGAGTTAAGCTATCGGTGGCTCCTGTCCCCTCCTCTCTGCCAGCGTCCCCGCCGCTTCGCCCCGCACCCTAGCCACGAATGGATCCAAGCCCTTTTCATAAACAGTATTGCCCTGTTCAGGCCTGCGAAGAGTTAACTCTCTAGTAGATCAACCGACATACCGTGACCTGCCCATTACCGTCTTCTCCACCTCGTTGAATTCATCTCCCCTCTCTCGTCATATAGTTTCTTTGTTTTTTTTGCTCTGCTCTCCTCTAACCTGTGCGACCGATCATCCCATTGCGCACTCCTGCGAGAACTCAGGACCGCAACAGGACTGGCCGTATACTAAGACGGATGGGCCCATCGGGCCCATCGATGCGCTGCGCGGCGATGCCCTTACATATCGTCCGATAAATTGTTCAGCCTAGATTAGCAGCAACAGCTGAGTTTCTATGTTTCTTCCATAGGATACCTCAGAATTTGCGATTCTACGTGAATCTATGTGAATCTACCCACCAAGACCCCTCGATACGCCATGATCGCTCCAGTACATTCAGAGCATACCCTCAGATTTTTGTCATGTGCTGCTACTCCTGTCAAGGGAAACAATGAGTGACACAATACCTTCTCAACTGCCATTACAGGTATAAATGAATTTTTTTCTAACCCACTTATCTAGCATGGTAGAAAGTCACAAAAATAGCCTTTGTATACTTTCTATTTCCTAACTTGGCTGTCAGACCATACTGCCATCCACTTATTTACCGTAGTTCTCCAGTTGTTAGCCTTATAGGCCGCGACTAATTCCCATCCGCTATAACAGCACGTCGGTCCGTCTTAACAAAGCTAGATGGCCTACTCGACTTCCGACAAAACGATAATTAGGCTAAACATCTGCCGGTCGGCTCAGTAGCTACCAGTTTTCTCGAGTTATTCTGAGGTATCCTGCTTTCTTTTTTTGCCTGTTTTCAAAACCAGTTAAACTCCATCGTACTTCCGAAAGACTGACGGTTTTATAACCGCACAAAACCATTTCCAATTGACACATCAATGCCGGCAAATACTGTTGTTGACCTGTTTTGTCTTTCGACTGGCCTCCTCCGCGAGCCCTAAACCTCAACGTGTGTTACTTCCAAGCTTCTGAAAATACCCAATACTGGAAGCACTAGTAGTGTTGTTATATACATCTCAAATATATTCTCTAATTTCCTAAAAAATCACATTTAATCACAATCCATAATCCAGAATTTTATTATCCAATTAACCCGGCACAGTAAAGGAAACTCACTAAACTCCTTGCAAAAGTAAACTCCAACAATTGACAAACTGATAGCAGTGCATATGATAAGTAAACAATGGAAATCCCAAAAACACGCCAAAATAGACCAAACAATATTATTATTAATATTAACAAAGTCAATTACCATCCAATACCTGCACTACCCTCGCTGACAAAATTCAAAAACAAAAGGCAACGGATCAACAAAACAATAGAAGCGTGGCCAAAAATTAACGGTCCTTAGGCAAGGGTGGAGGTATAACCGTCAAACACTAACCCTTCTGGAACTGACATGTATGCAAACATACTGGAATCACCAGATGCAATTGTCAACATCTCTTGAGATCCTAATCCCGCGGAAATCGACGGAGTATTGGGAGTCGTACTATTTGTTGTATTTGTCGACGTTAGTGGAGCCGATGTAGGAAGGTCCAGCATTGAACCCAGCGGGCCTATCATCGTGGGCATATCGGCCACATAGCATGCCGCTTCATCTGACTGATGATTCATATTCTGTGCGTGCGATTGCGGTCCATCCAGATGTGGGGCTTGGAAAACATACTGCTGTGGGAGCATGTAGTCCATCGCTGTAATCGTACCAGATCCCGAAGGAGAGGCCAAAAGTCCTGGCGAACCATGATTTGAGAACGAGCCAGACACGGCTACAGAGCTACCAGAACCGTTAGGCACTAGCATACTCGATGAATATCCAGGTACAGCCACCATCATTCCCGGAGATGTTAAGGATGCGCTTACAGTCATCGGATGCGCTTGTGGAATCATGAACAATTCCGGAACATTAGTTTGAACGGTGAACGATGGTACTTGATCAACAAGTGAGCAGATGGAAGACGCTGGTGAGCCAGACTCCTGCCAGGAGGAGGATGAAGGCGATTCATATCTCTCGGACATGGTGGGCGAAATGCCTTGATATCTGTTGGCAATGTCATTTACCTCAGGATAGCGAGATCTGAATGAAAGAAGCCATTCTGGCGTTGCATTGAAGTTGCATGGTGTACCAGACTGGCCTGCCATTTCTTGCGCAATAATGCTAGCATGAGATGACAAAACGTCGTCACTTAAACCTCTTGTAGCACCAACAAACGACTTTACACGGTCCCAAAGAGCCATGTCGACAAGAGGATACATACTCGTCGAGTCATATTCGGGAGCTGCTCCGTAGTTTGGTGTTATCAGAGCGGTGGAAGCCCGTCTGGAAACTGGAGCGGATGTGTAGTGGTTCGACATCGGCATTTGATCTGGAGAGTAGTCGGACTGTGTAGACGGAGATGGAACAAATGAGGGCGAGCGGCTACTAGTAGAAGCTAGAGCAGCCTGGGTGGCCCTTGCCAATCGCTCATCTCTGGCCGAGTTCATAGCCTTGCAGATCTTGGATACTGTAGATCGCTCGACACCGAAGATCTTGCCTATTTTCTTCTGGGAGTCACCAGGATGTTCTCGCGCATGACGCCATATGTCTTGCTTTTCAGCATGAGTCAAAGTCCTCCGACGAGAGGGCCGCGGAATGCTGGAGTTGTTCGTGACGGGATCCTGTGCAGCAAGTGGTTGCGGAGCAGGCAAGGCCGACGGATAGAAAGAGGAATCAGCAAGCGAAGCGTGTCGCGTATGACGGTTGCGGGTCCTTGGAGATGCGTCAACATCAATAGGCGAGGAGGGAAGATCAGCAGCGAGATCTTCATTGGCCGACTGGCCGGAGCGAGTAGGGGAAGAGAAGACGATGGTTGTAGGAGAGGAGGGCGGCAAGGTGGTGTAGGACGACGGCATGGACGATCCTGATAGAGAGAAGGACGGGGGAAATTGAACAAAGGGCGGCAGATTGGCAGCGTACTTTGAGCTCGAGTCGGACGAGGACGACGAGGACGAGCGGACGGAGAAGGAGTGGGAAGGCGATGGCGAAGTCGAGCGAACCAAAGCGAGCGGGGTTGTCGAGGAAGACTGGCTAAGCTGAGCGTATGAGAAGGAGGAGTCGCCCATTCGCAGAGTAGGAGCGCAGGACAGATAGAAGACGGAGACCAATAATCCTAGACAGACAAGATGGAGCAAGGCAAAGCGAAGGCGGGCGCGAGCGGTAGAGCTAGGAGAGAGAGAGAAGTGTGGGAACGAGTGCGACTGCTGTGGGGAGGAAGGAGGACGACAAGAGGAGAGACAGAGCGAGAACAGAGAAGATCTGGACAAGGATGAAGGAGGAGGGGGAGTAGTTATAATGTTCTCGGGAGGGCGGACGAGGAGGACTGGCTAAAGCAAGGCGGACGTGGATGTGGGAAGAGGGCAGTAGATCATTGAGGAGGGAAAAAAGTCTATAGGGTGGCCGCCAGTCTGAAGTACTGCTACGACTACTACTGCTACTACTAGTGAGCATGGCTAGGAAGAGCAAGAAGGCCATGTTGTGGGAGAGTCGAGTAACCTGGCCGACAGGGCCAGGACGTAAACCTTCAGGAGGACATGGCACGGAGACCCAGAGCGGGAGAAACCAGCCTGGAGAAAGAATGGACTCGGTTAGCGGTTAGTCGCTGGGAGGAGGTACCGAGGATCAGGCCTGGATTTGAGCGCATCCGGGCCCGCTGATGCAGCAGAAATGCGGACGAACTAAGCCAGATCGGGCCGGGTCGATGGGTCACAGACCGCATTCTGACCAAACGTCTAGTCCAAACGGGGTTTAGCGGATGCCATGCTGACCCAGCGCCGTACGAACTAATTGTGCATGTCGATCTTCAGCAGTCCCATTCCACTGGATCTTCCATTAGCCTTCTATGTGTGATCTGTGCACGAGAAACACGAGCGCCGCTCTGCTTACCTTAGTCCGGGCGGTGGAGATTCGGGGCTGAATCTGTGCGGTGGTTGGGACTGCGACTGGGACTGTGGATAACTACAGGCGGTGCGAAGACTACGACGGCGACTGCTACAACTACAGCTACAGCTACTGCGACTCCTACTGCGATTGCGGCAGACAAGCCAGTAAATAGTCGGCAAGCCCAGCGTCCATCCAAGTCGCGAACGTTGTACAGTGAGAGCAGGTATACAGAGAACCTTCGTTCGGAAGCAAGCGCTGTTGCTCACTGAATCCGGAAAGAAGCTCTCCGTGGTATCAACAATACGTCGACTAGTCCTCCCCCGTTCTCTGCCGAGCTGAGCCTGCTTCTCATTTCGTGTGGCATCAAACAGCACGCGTTCTCTGCCCGCTTCTCAGCAGAACTTCGCATCAACACTATCAACCAATATCCTTTTTATGCTCTGTTGTGCGTTCATATCTAGAGCAAATCCGGCAAAGTCTGACCGATTTCCGCTTTCCATCACATCACCGAGCCTTGCACTTAATCACATGCTCGGCTTCGTTCCCTCTTAAAATATTAAAGCTTGTGAGCTAAAGCGATCTTCACGCAATATACCCTATTCTTATACCATAGCATGGTCACAGTCTGCCGTACTTCTTTTCCCCTCTCTGTCTTCCCTTCGGTGGTTCTCTCCGTTCAAATGTAGCCTCGACATCCTACTACCAGCTCTACACTCTCAACCACTGTCCCAGCCGAGCTCGTAATCGCTTCTACTTGATATTGTGATTTAAACCCCTTCATTTGTCACGTGAGCGAAGTGCCATGGTGTCAATAGTCCCAAAGTAAAACACGTCCTACACTTTTCTCTTAACAGACAAAAGAACATTGTCAGAGCTAATTTGTTATTGGACTCTGCCAGAATTGCGCAAGTTTGTGCTTTTCCATCAATTGCATGTGGATCATTCACAATGGCGTCGAATGCCATTGCTTCTGAAGACAGGGTTTTGTCGGTCGGTCGACCAATTGCCCAAACGAATGACACCTCAGATCCAGGCGACCTTCTCATATCTCTTCAACCACCGCCCTTGAACACGTCGGACGACGAGTCGGTATCGTCCTCGTCGCTTGCCAAAACAATCCCCCAAATCATTCTGCAATGCGGCTCGTTTGCTAATCTATCGGACGCTACTTTACGTGCAGATGAGATCTCTACGAGTGATGTGTCTGAAAATGATAATAGTACTACACTTAGCGCCAATAATGTAGCTTCTAATGACGCTGGATCCCAGTTCGCCCCGGTCGTCGCAGAGCTTTCGCAGCTGATCTCAGCAGCCCGTAATGAAGCAGCAGTTTCTTTGGATTTTGTCTCACTTTTGATTTCGGCCGTCAAGCCAGCTGCTGGCACAACCTCAATGTCTCCTCACCTCAAAGTCCACGTTCCAGTAGGATCTCTTGGAGCTGATCACCTGCCTCGGCCCGAGTCAAACTTTTCAGCCAGCGACGTCGACTACCCAATTTCTCTCGGATGGAAGTCTGCAGCTCTCTCTGCAGTTTCTGAGAGGTTCGAGAAAGCACATGAACGATTGGTGCGAGAGGCTGGCTGTGAAAAGACATATTGGTTACAAATGGAAGAAATTGTGCAGCTAGGCGAAATTCTGTTCAAGATGCGTTTGCCGGACTACAGAGGTTTAGGACTCCGCTATGGATTTAGTGACGCAGGATCAAATTACAAGGAAAAGGGATTTGCTACACTTCGACGCGATAAATCTGGAAAGATCGTTTTTAAAACGGAAGGTGAACCCCAATCTCTCTCACTTTCAGTTTCCATCTTACGGAATCAAATGAAAACCGCCACATTCATCACCAGTCCAGACTCATCTACAGAAGGAACATCCACAGAATCCTTCAAGTCTCTGATCAAGCAAGCACGCGACTCTCTTTTCGAAGAAGAGCTCTTTTTCGAAATTGTCCGTGAGTCAAAGTCACTGACCTCAAGAGGGATTACGTCAGATTTCGGTGACCGTATATCATTACCCTTTGATTCATATACAATCTGCATAGAAATGGTACGCAATCAATGCCATGTGGTATTTCATGTGGTTTTTTTCACACGAAATATAACATCCAATCCAGATTTCAAATATACTAACATTAGAGATGTCGCAGCTCTCGCACGATGAATCCAAGTCATCATCCGCATCAATTTCGTCGTCACCAGACCAAAACTCACACGTGGCCGACGATCAGTTTCTAGCCGAGGCCGTCTCCATAACTCTCCACCTTTTGCTTTCCCGACTCCACCGCAGAAACCGAGCTTTGCGACGGAAAATTCCTCTTCCTCTTGGCAGCAGCGCCGCAGTCTCTGCCACTTCCAGTTCTGAAATCCTGGAACCACTCTTGGACGCGCTGTCAATCAGGTCATCTGAGACGAAAACCGATGAACACCAATCGTCCACAAAGTCGCCTATTCAAAGTCTCAGCATATTGTTGGAGTCATTAATTTCCGAACTAAAGTCTCCGCAATAAACGGCACCTGAACGCAGTTTAATGCGGCAGTAATAATAAGACCAATTAAAATACAAAGACATGACTGACTGATTACATTAGTAGCAGGTCACAATTTTTCCCCAGCTTTCTCCCAGTACCCACAAAGCTCAGTTAACGCTTCTACGGTCTCCCCCGGATCAGCGACCCACACCGTACAGGCCGCCAGTCTGGCTTTGAAATCATTGGCACCAACTGATGCAAATTGGTCTCCCACGTGCAAAGTTTCGTGTCCATGGATCCCTCCAAGATAATTCTGCAGAGCCCTCACTCCCAACCGTTTGTCACCGACGTCGACCCAGACATCGCTTCCTCCGTTGAAGGCGCAAAACTGAACTTTTTTGCCGCAGGGCGAGTTCTCTAGTCTTCTTTGTACACCCAACACGACCTCTTCCAGATCCTCGCGGATCATTTTTTTACCTTCGATTGGTACTATACCTAGAACATTTGTTAATAATGATCAAAATTTTTTTCTCTTGTTGTCTCTGCAATTTTTTCCCTTCCCGTTTATACTCTTCCCCAACAAAAATTGTATTAACTGAAATTTATCTATTTTCCAAGACCTAAGAGGTAAATCACTAGGATACCACTTACCGACTGCTCTATCTTTACGGATGACCTCTCCATTCAGATTCATGACTTGCTTACAAGAGAAAATGACTTCCTCTGCAAGATCTAATAATTCTTGCATAACTGTATCATTCCACAATTGCATTTCATCAAGAATCCACTCATTTGTATCGACGTAGACAAGAGTCTGATCGGTAACCGAGTAACGAAACAAGTAGTTGGACTCGCCGCCCATTACTAAGAGCTTCCGCTTCTGGTTTTCAGATAGGTCCGAGGAGTCAGCTACTGCTTCGATTATACCCGATAATCGCTCCTTGTAACGGTTGCCCGAGGTATCCGGATATCCAGCAGCAGTTACTATCCCAACCGCAATATCGCGCTTAAGCAAGCCAAGTAGGCATGCGATTACGGGATTATCGGGTGTTAACGATTTTCCATCTTCGTACAGAGTAACATCGCCATCTAATGTAACTAATCTTAGTTTTTCCTGTGTAGATGTCATACTCATGATTTGTGCTGTGTTGAGAATAAGTCTAGTGGTGGTTGATTAGTCGGAGCTCAACCACACGGCGGCAAACGCAGGCAAAACAAAGTCCACTGACCTGATATCATTAAAACTTGGACTAACAAGCCGGCGACAAGATATGGACCGTTTAGCATCCTGAACATAGAACGCATCTACGAGAGGCAAAGTTGTGAAGAACGTGCCTACCGTAGGTACAAGATATCCTAGTTTTGCAAGCTCCGGCGTGTTATTTGCTTGGTTTTCGATCTGGTCAATGACTAGACTTTCTACATCGGCCATTACAGATGCATATAGTTTCCGTACTGTGGCCGTCGTGTCCTCCCAAGTCGAGACTTCTTTGATATATGCTGCTGGCTCCGAGTGGAGAACAAAGGGACCCTACCATTGTTAACTAACTTCCTTGGCCAAGCCTCTCAGAAATCGCTCGATGAAGGCACTTTCATACAGCGAGTAATCCTTTGATCCATTCTATGAATGCATCTCGACGGTGCGATTTTAACGCGTCTAAACAAATTGATCCAGTCAGAGTTCACATTGGATCCGAGTGTCCTTGATCTAGCTTACATTCAACGCGATATCTAATTATTCACCATCCAGGTCAACCCAAAGTAGACTTCATACGAGTATCAATCAGCTTACCTCGTCGTCATTTAGATTCGTATGTTGACCTAACTATTTCAGTATGAAGTATAGCGACACAATTTGCTATTAGATACGACAGATATGAGACCAGGGTAAATCTGCGATGCAAGTATCTGACAGCGCAAGCATCTTTTAACGGTCCCAACATGACCAACCGTCTACCCATGCTCTTGTCATTTTACGGTAAATAATTGTATTACAAACTCCACATGCTAGTCCATGATCTCAAATTAAAATCTTCTATTATTATGATTCTGTCAGTCCAAAATCGTCATTTTGCTGAGTTGCCGTATCATCAACACCGATTTCACTGCGTCCTGGCGCCTTACCAACCTCAAAAGTCTCATCTGCAGGACCTATGATATCACCGTCCCCGTCGACAAACCCTGTTCCATCATCGTACGAGAAAATATTTTTCTCTTTCTCCAGCTCGATGTCAGACTCTTCATCACTATCGACTGCACGCAAATCCGCCGTCGGTGGAGGCTGTAGTGTTACAGTCCACTCTGAGATAAACTGATGCCTCATATCTCGAACCGGTCTTGTATGGCCAAGTTTTTCTACCAAGGCTAGGAAATCTTCGAAATTTGCTTTGGGAAATAACTTGTGGCTCCAGATTTTGTAGATATTCAGTAGCCGTTGAAGATCTCTGAGCTAATTTTGCGCGAATCAAGTTACTATAACGAATGCGAGGTATACTCCGACCCAGGACTTACCTCTTGCCCTTTTCCCTTAAACTTCATTTTCCGAACCATTACCTTCAACTCAGATAATCCCTCAGGAGACAATAATCTGCGCACAATCAATATTAAGAATAGACTTCCTCATCGCTGCAAATCATACCTTTCAGCGTCCAACTTTGCAATTTCCCGGCGCTGCTTGATAACAATCTCATTGTCTACGCCTAAATCATTTTGTCCAGCGAAATTCTCCAGGTTCGTAGGATATTCAATATCTGTATTAGTTACTTCTCTTATAGACATGGGATCTGCAAGGAGTGGCGAGTCAGATATAGTCCTTTGGGGAGCTGAGAGTTCTAGGTTCTGATCAGGACCATCAAGATTTGATTCCACTGCTCGATCTTCTTCCTCCAGATCGTCGAATTCGTCCAGATCCTCGTCATCTGGAAATAGAGAGGCTACAGAAAACGGACCATGGCTAGACTCTAGTAAACTCGTCATTATCGTCTGTTTTGAATTATCATTTCCTGATATCAGAAATTATTTCTCGCTGATCAGAGTACGATAAATAATAATCTTCCCAGCGATCCACGCGGCTTCGGCTTGTTCGTGCACAATAACGCGTTATCAGGGTAACTAATCTGATCTGCACGTGATAGCTCTAGTATCACATCACGTGATACGTTTCACGTGATAAAATTGAACGAACCAATAATAGGCTGGCAATTGAAACAAACTGTAGAGAGTTTCGAAAGAATTGCGAGAGTATAGAATTCAGGACGCAGAAGCAAAAATTGATAGTCTTCTTATCAAAGCAAAATACTGATTTGATTGGTATTGTTCTTGTATTTTGAACGACTCAATAATATCTATATTGTGGCTCGGGTTTTGAATAGATTTACCGATTCCGGAATTGGATTGAAATAGTTGACGATTGAGGTTACAAGCAAAATCACGACATATTATTATACCTATACAGATATTACACAATGGCCGAACGAGAAGATGAAATTGGACCTATTTATCAAGGAACCTTTCCGGTATGATAATATTAAATAATGATGACATCTTGAGAGTTAGGAGTTATCTAACTCATTCCTAGCTCATCGACGTGGATCCGCATTTTTTCCGAGTAGTCCGATACTTTAGACCGTCAGACTATGGCTGCTGGGCTGGTTTCACAGCACTTGCACCCGCAATCGTTGGCTTAGTTGATTACTCGCGGTTTGCAATTGCAGCGCAGAACAATAAGGATACGTTAGCTGCCTTCATTCGATCAGCCCGTCAAGGAGCTACTGTTCTTGGCCCTGTTCCAAGCATTCTGTTTGGTCTGACTGGTGGATTTTTGTTCGCATACGAGCGCAGCGCAGCTCGATTCTTGGGCCTTTCGGAAAACAGCAGAGAATATAAAAAAGATCTTCGGGAATTACGTATCCGTGCAAGACTCGGGAAACCGCTCTATGGTGAATCTCAGTTACCGAGCGACCTCCAGACCGTTTCTGCTGCTTATACTCGCTATTCGTCGCTAATGCTTGGCCTCTTTCCGATCTTCAATTTTGTTAATCATCCATATCATGGTGTCGATACTGCCAAGTATTATAAATAGTCGCTTAATTCGGTTTTATTTCATTCGGGGCGCTTTCACTTTTAGCGCGGTATCTAGTTAGACAATACATACATTTATAAGAATAGTAATCGGTTGCAACTAAGATAAATTCGTCCATTTATGAACAATCAAGTAATATCGTCAATTATATATAAAAAATAGATAAAGTTAAAAAGAGTTTATAAAATATCTCGTAATAAGATCGAACAAAGGAAAACGAAATTGCCGCGACACAACGGATAAAACGCAAACAGAACATGATCACAAAAAATCTCAATGAAACTTTTCGATAAAACGCCCCAACCTATAAAACGATCTTTTAAGACGCAACGCAGACACACACAAAAAATGAATAAATAGAAGAGAGAAAAAAGAAGCACACGCTAAAAACACTTATTGAAGTTCAAAGAAGCATAGCCATAAGATTTCCAGCAGCCAAGAGAGAAAACGAAAAGAAATAGGCAACAGAGTATTGAAATATATAAATAAATGAAAATAAATGAAAATAAAACGTATCAACAATGAGGATTTTCGGTGCCAGATCACTTGAATAAAAATGAGAATAGATGAGAAAATATGAAAATAATATAACGGCAAAGTAAACCCGGCAAAATCGTAAAATAAAACGCCTAAAGAAGCTATTGCGCGTAAACTCCATGGTATCCTCGACCATCAGCTTCAACTCGATCTAATCGTCCATCACGAGCTGCAAGATAGAGCTCGTTCAAACGTGCAACTGGAATAGATTCACTTTGATCTTGTCCTTGAACTTGAGCTCCAGGTGGTGCAGGAATCTGACCCTGAGGCTGGCCATTTGCAGCAGCAGCAGCTGCTGCTGCGTGCATATGAGCTGCTTGAGGACTGTTCATATTTATAGGTTAGCTCGTCCAAAATCCTTCAGACATAGAGATAATTGTATACATACTTGATCGGGGCGTATGGACTATAATGACCTTGAGGTGGCATACCCATAGATGCATATACTGGCGGAGGTGGAGTAGGCCTAAGGAATAATTTTAGTATGAACTAGAAAAAACAAACAGAAAAAAAATAAAGACAGCAACATTCAAGAACGAGCGGATTCAAAAAAGCTTGAAATTATATAAACAGAAACTAACAAGACAGACTAAAATGTCAAACCGCTTGATTGGGTAATTTTGAACAAACTTATGAACATAAATAAGAAAAGCAAGCAAAACAAAAAAAGCAAGCAAGCAAAAGGAATATCTACCTGTATGGGGAGTTAACAGGGCCAGAATTGTTCTGCGATCTACCCCAGGATAGACGGACGCGCGAGTTGCCAATGGGATAACCTTGCATCTGGTTGATAGCCATCTCGGCAGCATGTCTTTGGACAAACTGAACGAATCCACAACCTTTTCCAGGAGGAATCTTAACGTATGTGATCTCACCGAATCCAGCGAAAAAGCTTCGCAATTCATCCTCGGTCACATAACCAGATAGTCCTCCAACAAAGACAGTAGTGTTGTTGGGATCTGTAAACTGATTCATAGGCTGTGGAGCTCCAAAGTATCCCATGGGGGGCATACCCATTTGATACATACCAAGCTGGCCAGGACCCTGCTGCTGCATCATACCCGAAGGAACACCTGCGCTCTTGTTCTTTGGGGTCGCAGTAGAAATTCTCATGGGACGGTTTCCACAGTAAAATCCTTGCATCTCAGTGAGAGCACGTTGCATTTCTGATTCGTCAGTAAAACGAACAAATCCGTATCCTCGGGACAAACCCGAAACAGGATCTGTCATGATTTTTGCGGATTTGCAAGAAGAATATCTGCTCTGGAACAAACTCAAAAGAGCATATTCAGAAGTCTCAGGAGCCAGGTCACCGACGAAAATAGAATATTCAGGAGTGCGATCGTTTGCTCGATCGGCAAATCCACCACCAGAAGCCCAATTAAGCTTGAATGCACGCTGAGTGTTGGGAATGGGAGTGCCATTGAGCGTGAGAGCCTTCGCAGCAGCAGCTGGGCTCGAGAAATCGACAAAACAGTATCCGGCGTTCGTTCTGGATATGCAGTTAGCACGGAAAACATCACCAGACAAGCTTAATTTGAATAAAAAAATTCGAATAAGATATCTATGCTTACCCAGAAAATTTATCACGGATCATTTTGACGTTGACGGCCTCACCAAAGTTCGACCAAACCTGACGAATGAAGTTTTCGTCGATCCATGGTTCGAGTTCGCCCATCCTGTGATTCTCGAGTTAGTCCAGACATCATAGGTACTCGAACCGAGCCACGATTCACGGATTTAAAACAAAGAGCAACTTACCAAAGAGTAGTCTTGGATTCATTCGACGTAACCGACGACGCGGGAGCTGGCGTAACTGGAGGGAACGCAGCGGCAGCGGCAGCGGCGGCGGCAGCAGCAGCAGAGTCTGCAGCGGGAGCCGGAGCAGCAGAGCCAGTTGGAGGCTGCGGAGAAGAAGCGTCCTGCTGCTGGGTGTAGTCGTACTGGAAAGACATATTCAGAGACAATTGAGAAGCAGAGATAAGAAAAGTGAGGGAAAACCAGCGAACGGAAAAGCAGATCTATGCGGGGAAAAATCGACGGCAAAAAAAAGTGCGTGATCCAGAAGGCTAAGAAAATACAGAGACGCAGGGATGAGATGCGAACGATAGAACGGCAGTCACTGAAATCCAAGACGCAAACGAAACCGGCGAAACTGAAATAAGCGCGAAACCGAAAAGATCCAAATAGTTGCGAAACCGAGCGAAATACACTGGTTCTCGAGGAGGAAGGAGACGGAGTCCGGGGGAGGGGGAGTTGTTGGAGAGGAGATTCGAGGCGGCGCGAGGTCGGAGAGGACGGGAAAAAAGCAGGTCAGTCCAATTGCTGGACGCGAAGCACGAAACAGCGGCAGAAAGGAAATCAGAAAAAGACAAACACCGACGCAGCAAACACGACGCAAAAAAAAAGAAAAAAAGAAAAAGGAAGATGGTGAATCAGTCTGCGAAGAAGTAGAGAAGAAAAGGAAAAAACACGAAAAAGGGAGTCTTTAGGCGCAAAGGTTAGTTGTAGCTAGCAGCGACGTCCCTAGTGAACACCCAGTCTGGAGGAGCAAAGCAAGTTAGCAGTACCAGAGATGCGTGCTCCAGCTGGTGCAGACTAAGGTGGCTGATTCTCACTCGATCTAGTTCACATACACATTCAAATGCTAGACGTAGACATTTTAGCCACCAGCCACAGCCACGCAAATTTTCATGCCGTCCCGTGATATGTCACGTTGTAATCACGTGCAGAGAGTTGGTCATAGTTGTGTGGAGGAGAGAGGTCTGAAGCGGAAGAGCAGGGGATTGGTAATAACGAGTGAGTGGAAGTGTCATTGAAGATTGGCAAAGAGAAAGTGTAGGCACGTCCTTTCTAATTTTTCTAGTCTTCTCGGCTCTTCGCCTTTTTTGTTTTAGCTATTTCTACAGTGTCTACTATGCTGCGTGCTGTTCGTTGCGTTCGGTCATCGTTACCGCGGCCAGCGATGACGCCTCTGCGCGCTCTGCGTGTTCTGCCTGTTCAATCGCTACAGACTGGAAATAGATTCATGTCTGCAGAGACTTCTGCGGAGGAAGAGTCGCCATCTGACTACGAGAAGTATTTGACGTCTAAGCTACTCGATGCGTTCGAGCCCTCGGCCATATCTGTGAAAGACATTTCGGGTATGCAATTCCAAGTTTATACTTTACTTCTCTCTCGTTGCTAATCGTTAACAGGGGGCTGCGGGTCCATGTTTGCGATAAATATCGTGTCTAAAGCGTTTGTCGGCAAGCCTATGATTAAACAACACCGCATGGTTAATGCTGTTCTTGCTGATGACGTTAAGCAATGGCATGGTTTACAGCTACAAACTAAGCCTGATACGAGCTGAATCGACCTGCAGAAGTTCGTCTCTTTTTGTCTTGCATCTACCTCCTTCTACTGTATTTACTTGTAACATATTCATATACATCTCGGACCTCTGTCTTCTCTATTTCCGCAGATATACCCCGTCCTTTTGTAAATTACCATCTTCGCTCAACCATATCGGGAGCCCCTCCACCTCTTTCGCCGCACAGGTTTGCGCGCCGCACTGTACATCTCTAGGCACCCAACATTTTAATTCTCTTGAAAGGGTTTTGACGATAGACTAGTTCAGATTCAAGAGATCATGAAAGACAATGTCGGATTCGGCCGATTACAGTTCACAGAATTCGAATCTATCGGATTCGGATGACACCGTATATCAAGCTGGAGGGTTTGTTCACCCTACGTCGCCATCGACGATCGCAAGTATGACAGATCGGTCCTCGAATAGCTCTGTTCTAGGACATGTGTTTTCTCCACAATACTCTGATCGAGATTTCTCCAATACAAGTTCAATTACCGCTCCGCATTTAGCAGTATTGGCAGATTCAGGACGACGATTATCGTCGGGACGAACATCTCGATTGATCAACTATCTCGACGAACAGCTCCTGCGTATCTCTCGTCGATATGTCCGTAAATTCTCAATTTCTGCGGATAGAGAGCCGACCGAAATATCAAACACAAATGCAAACACCGGCACCGACGCATCCTCCGATACAGTTCCCTATTCATCCGCAGATCAGCTCGTCGAAGATCTGAGTCACCTGATCGATTTGATTTGGTTTTCGATATCTGAGACTCCACAATCTTTCATGCAGACACAGTACTTTCTCGATATAGCAGATCGGTTGAATGATTACATACCAAATCTTCCGATTGAAGATCCTGCACATGTCTATTCTCTACTGGCAAAATTGGATCTCGTCTTCTACAACCTGGTCACAGGTGAAAACATTCCGTCAGGACGCCGGATGAGCCAAACCGAGAAAACAAGACTGGAATCGATCGTGGAACGATCCAGAGTAGACCTGACGGATCCCTTGTCGCAAATTCCCGGCCACGAATTTGATCTCATGCGGATATACGACCGTGTTCTTGAGCAGATGAATTGAAGCCCATCATGTCAGTTCCTCGCATGGAAACCGCATAGTTCGTGGCTTTTTAATATTGGAATGAATCATGATCAGTATCAGGACCAATTGGTAATGAACGCCTGCCTTACTTGACCGCAAACACGTCGGTGAACTATTTTTAACTTATGCTTTGCTTTGCCATCCCATTTTATTCATATTCATCTATAATGTAAAATATATGTAAATTAAGCAATGTGTTCATACAATCTTCTCCTATATCAGATGACAATTTGGTCGGCATCTCCCGACGCCCGAGTGAGCCCCGAGATCGAGTCAGGGACTCGTGATCGCGTCTCAGACCCGGCTAGCTTCCGCTGGAGCCGGCAACACCGATTCCGGCACTACATCCTCAAGCCCTCGGGTAGGCCGTCTGTCCGTAATTCTCCATCCAAGCGGTTCTGACCTACATTAGCCGGGACGACGGGCGTGGAACTTTTAATAGAGCGAGCAAGTTCTGTTGAATCGGGTCCGCCGTGCCATTAGCAGCCAACCATCTTCGTCTGCTTGCTGTTATCCATTCTTTGTTACTTGCAAGCTTTCGTTGTGAATCTTCGTTTCAGTACAACTGTCGTCAGAAATCTTTCTTTTTCTTAGTTCGCGTTTTGCGCGTCTGCCGGTTCCATATCTTGAGATTCGACGCGTACTTTGGCTAGTTCAGATCCGACTTACTCATTCGCCTAGCAGCCGCTAAGTCAGATTCGCATAACCCACCACAAGTAGCATCTCACCACCACCCTATCCCCTTTATACTACTGCTGCACTCGGTCACTTCAGCTTTTCTTTTATTTCTTAACTTATCTTGAGTCTATTTTTGCTGCAGTCTTTTCTTGCATACTGGATCCACCGCAATCGCCATGAGTGCTCCTCCAGAAGACAATTCGTCTACCTTGACTCCGCAGGGTGCCGATGCCGTAGTGGCCGAGATCCTCTCTGACAAGCTCAACAATTTGTCATTGAAGAAGAACCGAATGTTAGGACATGATACTCATGCGTATGAGCATATAAGTTTACCACCGTCTACTGTATGCTTCTCTATTTTTTGTTATTTCTACTTCGTTTGATTTCTCGGATGTTTTGTTTTATTGATTTATTAACTCATCTCTAGGGCGATTCACCGGCCACCACCGCACCACCCTCGCCGGCATCACACACAAATACCGGTCCTTCCTCTATTGACGAAAAGAACTCGAATGATTATCTCGACACCCATTCTTTCCGCAGCGAAGAGCAGGATGACTACTCGCATCAAGACGATGACGATGATGACGGCCACGTAGAAGAAGATGCGGAGGATGATGTTGATGATGAAGATCAGGACGACGAAGACGACGAAGATGAAGATGACGATAATGCCAGTGTAGCTTCCTCCGTCGATCATCCTACTACTCCTGGTAAACCTCACTTTTTCATCGACTCTTCTGCTCCTGTCTCTCGTGAATCTACCACAGATTCTGCTTCCGCTGCTCCTACGGTTTCCGCTGCCAGTGGCGTGTCCGGAACTGCCACTGCTCCTTCCGTGCCATCTCCATCAAGAAGCCTTGAGGATGATCCCTACGCTCGCAGACACAGACCTCGTCTTTCTCGACCTGGTGAGGATATTGCTCCCCGGTTTGTTTTCAAGAAATTCCATTTGCCTCATCACCACCATCATCATAATGATGACGGCCACGATTCTGTCGATTCATCCGCGGGGCCTGGATCATCTCACAGAACTCCTGCCCACCTTTCTGTTCCCAATTCTTCATCAGTTCCGGCTGCACAGAAGTCACCTAAATCGTCCCCATCCTCTGCAAATTCTAAGCGAAGTGGCATTTATTCTCGTCCTGTCGCCTCCTCCGCTGTCTCTCTCGTGTCCGCGATTGGTATCAACCATCATAACCATCATAATGATTCCGGTTCAGGTTCAGAATCTGGTGGCGCTGGTAATGGATCAACTCCGAATGGAAAATTAAAAAGTGCTCATGGCAGTATGTTGGAGCTCAAGCGTTTTTTCAAGACTACCAAGAAAGCGAGTAAGAAGACTGGTGTTTCTACTTCTGGTTCTACTGCTTCTGTAAGCACGTTTGGCGCATCTGCGCAGGGCTCTATGACGCATTCAAGTTCGCTAAGCGGAAGTGGTGGATTTGGCTCTTCTACTAATTTGAAGAATTTGCCATTTGGGGAGGACAGCCCATCCCTTACCAAGAAATATGGTCGATTTGGTAAAATCTTGGGTTCTGGTGCTGGAGGATCAGTTAGGTTAATGAAGCGATCTTCGGATGGAACCACATTTGCGGTCAAGGAATTCCGTGCTCGACATTCGTATGAGAGTGAAAGGGACTATTCTAAAAAAGTCACTGCCGAGTTTTGCATTGGTTCAACATTGCACCATCCGAATATCATCGAGACTCTTGATATCATGAATGAACATGGGAAATTTTATGAAGTCATGGAGTATTGTCCTTATGATTTATTTGCGATAGTGATGTCTGGCAAAATGTCAAGGCCAGAAGTTTATTGTGTATTTAAGCAGATACTCAGCGGTGTGCAATATATTCATGGAATGGGCCTTGCACATCGGGATCTGAAACTTGACAATTGTGTTGTATCTGAACATGGAATTGTTAAGATAATTGATTTTGGATCGGCCTCTGTTTTCCGATACCCGTTTGAGAGTGAGATTGTGAAGGCTCATGGAATTGTTGGCTCAGATCCATATCTTGCTCCTGAAGTATGCTCGGAACTCAAATATGATCCTCAACCTGCAGATGTGTGGTCAGTGGCGATCATCTTCTGTTGTATGCTACTCCGAAGATTCCCTTGGAAAGCGCCGCGGAAGTCTGATAATTCGTTTCGCCTATTTATTTCACAGCCGGCTGATCCGGAACATCCAGAACGTCCGTCACCAAGTGAGGGAAAGAATGCTGACGGAACTCCGCAAGCACCGGTAATCAAAGGTCCATGGCGTTTACTGCGATTATTACCGCACGAAACACGTCATATTGTGGCACGGATGCTCGAAATTGATCCTGTAAAGCGAGCAACACTAACTGAGATTTTCGAAGATCCATTTGTGAAGTCTATTCTCATGTGTACTGTTGATGGAAATGGAAAATTTGTGGGAAGTGCAAATCATGAACATACTCTTGTACCGGCTGAAAGTGCGCATTTGGTTAGCTACAAGAAAAAGGAGAAAGAATAAGTCACAGTTTACAGAAGGAATGGGGTGAACAAGAACGGAGAAGGCAACAGAGATATGTTGAATAAAATACGTGTGTTGAAGGAGTTCGTTGTCCTATAAATTTTGCTTTTTCTTTATCGATTTAGGGTTGATTTTTTAGCTGACTGCGGAGAATTATGTTTCGGGACCGAAGAGGATACATCAAGATCAAGATGAAGGATATGAATTGACGATCAAATTGTAATTTTTGTTTTGTATGGGCGATATTCAAATGCTTCATAGCAAGGCGAGACAAGCGATCAGAAATAACTTTTTGTTTTCTTATTATGGGCATGATGTTAAAAAGTCAGGATGATATTTTTTTTTCATTTTCCCCTGATTTTTACTTATTTGCATTGTA
The DNA here is from genome assembly GCF_038497815.1 of [Lipomyces] oligophaga. Taxonomy (NCBI): domain Eukaryota; kingdom Fungi; phylum Ascomycota; class Lipomycetes; order Lipomycetales; family Lipomycetaceae; genus Lipomyces; species [Lipomyces] oligophaga. Next base: position 709,665 of record NW_027117788.1, on the reverse strand, counting down.
GGGATAATATTTGCATTTGTTCCTAGTTTGTTATAATTATTCTTGAAATATTCTGTGTTTGTTCTAATACAAATGAATTGATAATTCATGAACCAAAAGATGTGCATAAAAGCAAATGTAGCCCGGGCATGAAACGCAATAACCAGTAAATATATCAAAAATAGCACCGCGTGATTAATCGGGACCTCCAGAAGAAGGATGCATCTTGCGAACAAAAATTAATTAATGAATTAAGTCGATTTGTCAAAAATAACATTATGTGAAGATTAAATCTCCGTCCGCTTAACTATTGAAAAAAGAATGCGAAATCTTGCAAAGGAGAGGACAGCGAGATGATAATATTCCAGTAGATCAAAAACATGTGATTAAATGGATGACTTTGATTACAGATGGATTTTGAGTGACCGATTGAGCATGTGACAATAGCTTATGATTTGGTGCGCTGGGATTGGCTGTCGGGGTCATCGGAAGAAGGGCAGTTGTGCTCTAGTTGGCCAGGCTCTATTTGAATCGACCGCTACTTCAAACTCGGATACACATTATTCTACTTTAGTTTTTTGTTCAACTTAGCTTTCTTCGTACTGAAGTCTCGCAATATTGTTTTTGAAATGTCTTCTCGTTTATGTCTTCGTCCTACCGCTCGGTCGGCTCTTTCGTGTAAGTAAATTTGTTTGTCGCGTTGAGAGGAGGGCGGGAGGACAAGCACCTATCTGGTTCATCCAATTCCCCGCATCCGATACGCTGTAGAAATAATTTCTTCATGGTTTCGCGTTCAGCTAACGGTATATTTCTAGTGGCCTCGCACCAGAAGGTGAATTTGCCAGCCGCCTCCGCGCTGCTTCCGTTGATGGCGATTCGCCGCGCTTCGTTTCAGTCGATGACACCTTCTGAAGCGCAGGATCTATTGGTCAAACAGCGTGGAAATCGACCAGTTTCTCCTCATTTGACTATCTACAAGCCTCAGTTAACCTGGATGCTTTCAGGATTGCACCGTATCACTGGAGTTGCGCTCTCTGCCGGAGTCTATGCTCTGGGACTGAGCTACGTCGTCGCTCCTATTCTCGGTACTTCGATCACATCTACGGCTATTGTAGGCGCGGTTGCCAGTCTGCCAGTTGCGATTACTTTCCTCACGAAGACTGCTTTCGGGGGTCTTTTTAGCTTCCACGTTTTCAATGGGCTCCGCCATTTGATGTGGGATACCGCTCCTGCTGCGCAGTTGAACAATCCTGCTGTTATCAAGACTTCCCTTGCCGTGCTTGGACTTACTGCTATATCCACTGTTGGCTTACTATTCTTGTAAGTGTCTTGGTAGGTGGATGGCGTAAGTCGAGCGTGATAGTATTGCATTATATATACACATGTGTTTATTTGCGTGATTCGAAAGCTGGTTAGGTGTTTTTTGTATTATTCTCTCTTTTGTAATAAAAAACAATTCATTCAAAATACAATCTATTTATGCTGCAAAGTTAGTAACTTTACTAGCTTGACTGAAATAAGTAACATTGATCAAACAAATCAGCAAGGACTATCAAATCAGAAGGAACGGCTAGAATTAACGTCGTCTTTCATCATTGGAATCGTAAGAAGGATCCACGGCACCAAGCAAAAGTTTGACAATCCAGGTGTCAGGTGTCAGACTAACACCTAGCTTAGACATTTCGTCTTGTTCTACCTCAAAATTACTTGTGCAGTCAACCATTTTGCCGACGGTAGGATCTTGATCCAATTTAGCCAAAAAGTCTCTGGCACCCAAGTCATTGCCAACCTGTGCAAATTGGAATGCGACTGCGCCTGCTCCAAACCTGGTTTGAGAGACAGTTTGCTTGGCTTGCGCTATTACTCCAAACACAGTTTTAGACGATTCGCCGGCAGGTTGGCCGTCTGAAATAGTGATGACTAGTACAGGTTTACGCAGCGAGCCTGATCGGACAGGACCATCGACCATCGGTCCGATGACTTTGTCACGAAGTCCGGTCCCCAGAGGAGTCAAACCTGAAAACTTGACCCGCTGAATAAGACTGACGGCTTCTTGCTCAGAGCGGACGTTGTTTCCTTCAGTCGAACTGTTCATGAATCGAACTTGTATTCCATCGGCGTCAAGTAATGACGACGCGAACGCAACACGTCCAAGAATCAGTTTCAAGTCTTCTATCCGCTCGCCATTCTCTTCAAAAGCCATGGATCCGGAATCATCGATGTACAATACTACGTCGTACAATGCAAGACGAACAAGATCAACTGCAATTTCCATCGGAAGATTCCATCGCTGAGAAATCTGAGCGATCGCAGGCCCAGCGCGAGCGGCAATTTGGTCAATCGCCTGCGGAGGATAAAAAGATTGAAGTCCATTTTGCTGAACGGCCTGCATCAGCGTCTGACTCAATTGACCTTGGTTCGCACCCCCTTGGGCTGCACCGTATTGACCTTGTCCCTGTTGACCGTACTGTCCTTGTCCTTGTTGACCGTATTGGCCTTGTCCCGGTTGACCATATTGACCTTGTCCCGGTTGACCATATTGACCTTGTCCCGGCTGACCATATTGGCCTTGTCCCGGTTGACCATATTGACCTTGTCCCGGCTGACCATATTGACCAGGTCTTTGTTGGCCGTATTGGCCAGTACCTTGCTGCCCGTATTGGTTCTGTCCATACTGTCCTTGTCCCTGCTGACCGTACTGTCCTTGACTTTGCTGTCCGTATTGACCCTGGCTCTGTTGTCCATATTGGCTTTGACCATATTGTCCCTGTCCTTGTTGTCCAAATTGACTTTGTCCTTGGGTTTGTCCCTGCTGGCCATACTGGCCTTGTCCATATTGACCCTGCTGCCCCTGCTGTCCCTGCTGGCCATATCCACTCGTAGTCCCAGTTGACTGTCCGTACTGCCCCTGTTGTCCGTACTGACTCGGAGTACCATATCCAGTAGGCTTCGATCCGTAGTTTGTCGCAGGAAATCCTCCTGGTCCTCCAAGAGCTCCGCTTAGATTTTGAGCAGCTGCGAGTTTAGAAGCAAGACCCATGTTTACAAATTGAGCAACTAAGTAATTGAGCGATCGAAAAATATCAATTGACAGAAAGCAGGCAAAGGAGCCGATATAGAACCTAACAGAAGGGGAAGCAAAGAACAGATCGCGGATATAACTTGGCTAAGTGAGCCGTCCTAGGTTCTCGGCTCTGTTGACTTGACAACGCGGGGGTGCACATGGTCTTCCTGCACCCAGGTCTGCTGTTACCGCAAACTATACCATTAAAATTGTATTCTGGGCTTTGCTTGCAAGAGGCTGTGCAAGGCTATGCCAGGCTGTGCCTTATCCGTACAACAGCCATGCCCCAGGGGAAGCCAGCTGCAAGCGCGTGACTTGTATCACGTGATAATAAGTGTGACGTAATCGTAACACGGACCCCAGGACGAATGTTAACATTACGTAGCCAAGACAGTCAACACAGCCCAGACAAGCTGGATGGTGTTTTGGCTGGCTAATAAATGTCGAGAGCCCTGGCCGGATTTTCGGAAGTTTTTATTTTCTAATCTGCGTTACTCACTCTAATTTTACGTGAATATATTTTAATTTCAGGTCCATCGCTGTACGAATTAGTCCAGATAATCGCTTGTTATTTCTAATCCAGATTTCACACAGATGGGTCTAGCTTCAAAGATCCAGGCGTCCTCTGGCGCGCCAATCATCGGGGCTCCTGCTCAGACAGGAGCTCCATATCCCCAGTCAAGTACCACTCCTGCACTTCCCAGCAGTACAAAGCCTGGATATGGTGCGTCTGCAGGTGCTCCTCAGCAGCAGCCGTACGGACAGCAGCCTCAGTATGGCCAACAACCGCAGTATGGCCAACAACCGCAGTACGGACAGCAACCACAGTATGGACAGCAACCACAATACGGTCAGCAGCCACAGTATGGCCAACAACCGCAGTACGGACAGCAACCACAGTACGGACAGCAACCACAGTATGGCCAGCAACCACAGTATGGCCAGCAACCGCAGTATGGCCAACAACCGCAATACGGACAACAACCGCAATACGGACAGCAACCACAATATGGACAGCAACCACAATATGGACAGCCGCCTCAACAGCAACAGCAATCGGGAGGCAATGTGGGTGGAAGCGCCATGTACCTTCAAGCACTTCAAAAAGCTGTGCAAGAAAACGGTCTACAGGTGTTCTATCCTCCTGGATCTTTAGAACAAATTGCTGGACGTATCACTGGCCAGATCAATCAGATCTCCCAGACTTGGCGTCTGCCCGTTGAGATTGCAGCAGATCTGGTCCGTTTGGCACTTTATGATATAGTTTTATTTGTTGATGACTCGGGATCAATGGCATTCGAAGAGAACGGCGAGCGTATCGACGATCTTAAGGTCATCCTCTCCCGTGTTGCCTATGCAGCGTCGCTGTTCGATACAGATGGCATTGAAGTTCGATTCATGAACAATGCTCTCCAGGGTAATGGTGTACGCTCAGAACAGCAGGCTTCTGGACTTGTTCAGCAGGTGCGCTTTGCAGGACTCACCCCGCTGGGCACGAATCTCAACTCGAAGGTTCTGGAGCCATTAGTTGTCGGACCAGCTCGATCTGGCCAACTCAAGAAGCCCGTTCTTGTGATTACAATCACCGATGGTCAGCCCGCTGGTGAAGATTCCAAGACCATTTTCCGTGTCATTCGTGGGGTTAAGCAGGCACTTGGGTCTACCAGATACGGACCAGGTTCAGTCGCGTTCCAGTTTGCTCAAGTTGGAAACGATCTTAAAGCGCGCGATTTCTTGTCGGCGCTCGATACCGATCGCGAGGTCGGTAATCTGGTTGATTGTACGAGTAATTTCGAGACTGAGCAAGATGAGATGGCAAAGCTGGGTGTCAATCTCACGCCTGAAACATGGCTTGTCAAGTTATTGATGGGCTCAATTGACCGTTCGTACGATACTCAGGATGAGCAGCGTCGTTAGATAGCTGTAAATTGATGCTAATTTGTAATACTATTGAGCTAAGCCTATTATTGCTGACTACTGATTTTCTATTATTTGGTATTACCTACTGTAGCCTATTAGGTAATTAGTAGACTGGCCGAGCAAAGCCGCACGCTCCAAATGCTTTTTACCACGCAGACCGGATTCCAGTTGTCTGATTGTTTATTTTTTGCGCTTGTATTTTGTTTAAACGTCATTGTTATTGTTCAATAAAAGTTCAGATTTGTGCGTGTGGAAATGTCGCTTCCTCAGCCGTCGGTAGCTGGTGCACCTCCTCCGCAACAGCAGTCACAGGAAGCTTTGTCTGCTGAAGATCTGTCCTCTCGACTTTCAGGTATATCATTGGAAAGTGCTCCTGCAGGAAATGTATCTGCTGCCACAGGTCCCGCAGTGACGTCTGAGATCTATTATCAGCATCGATCCAAAAGACCTGCGCGTGTCTTTCACAACCTCGATTCGACTTCCTCTGATCCTAATTTACAGCCAATCATTCCTGCAGATACTCCAGCGCCTGATAGACGATCACGAGCATTTGACTCGGCTGCTGTTGCAGCCTCTCTCACCTCATTCATTCCTGCTGGTGCCTATACACCATCGCCAGGCCCAGTTCCGGGAACTAATCTTTCTGGTCCTATCGGATCGGCAATTAATGCTCTGTCTGCTTCGGCTTCGGCGTCCGCTGCGGCTATGTCTGCTATGACAGCAGGACCCATGTCAACAGGCGGTGAATTTACGTCTACATTGCGATCTGGTGGTGGGCCTTTTGGTAGTCCTGCTGCGGGAGCGCCTAGAGTGGATCCAGACCAGATCCCGTCTGTAGTTGCAGTGCGCGAGGCAAACCAATTATATTATAATAGCCATGTCTATCCTACTATGGAGAAGCTCTGTCCCCCTCTAGCAGGTACAGATTATGCTGCTGTCGACCAAGGCAGCTCGAACCCGAAGTTTGGAAGACTTACCCTTTGCAGTGTTCCGCAGTCGGCGGACTTACTGTCTACATCTTGTTTGCCCCTTGGATTAGTATTAAACCCGCTAGCCCGTCTCCGCGACGACGAAGAACCAATTCCAATTCTTGACTTCGGAGAAGTAGGTCCACCTCGCTGTTCTCGATGCCGAGCCTATATCAATCCGTTCATGCAATTTGCAGCCGGAGGTGCTAAGTTGATCTGCAATATGTGTCAATATGCTAGTGCTGTTCCTGGTGATTACTACTCTCCGGTGGATGCTTCAGGCCGACGAATCGACAGAGATCAACGTCCGGAACTGAATCTGGGTACTGTTGATTTCTTGGTCCCGAAACAGTATTGGAAATCTGAACCTATGCCGATGCGATATCTGTTTGTGGTCGATGTTTCTGCTGAGGCTGTAAACAAAGGTTTACCTCATGTCTCTGCACAAGCTATCAAGCGCGCTCTTTATGGACCTCAAAGTACAATACCTCAGGGTGCAAAAATAGCGATTATCACTTATGACCGAAGTATTCATTTCTACAATCTGAACGTGAGTTTTTCTCGAAAATTCAAGAATTTAGAAGCAACACTAACAGGAGATGTAGAGTAATTTAGCGCAAGCACAAATGCTAGTTGTTCAAGAAGTGGATGATCCTTTCGTCCCTCTTCATGACGGTTTTTTTGTTGATCCTGAAGAGTCTAGGTTTGTGATAGAAGATTTGCTTGATCGATTAGAAGTGATTTTTGAGGATCTCAAAGTTCCTGAACCGGCGTTGGGTGCTGTCTTGGAGACAATTTTTCAAGCGCTGCAAGAGACAGGCGGAAAGGTCTTCTGCACAATATCTGCCCTTTCAACGTGGGGTCCAGGTAAACTTGTTTTCCGTGACGATCCACGACAATACAACACCGAGAAAGAAAAGCTGTTGTTCACATCCGATCATATATTCTACAAAGCTTTGGGTCAGAAATTTGCAGAAGCTGGAATTGGGTTTGATTTATTTGTCTTTCCTAGCATGTATTGCGATCTAGCTACCATTGGGTCAGTGTGCGAACTTTCCGGAGGTGAGTTATATTATTATCCAAATTTTGTTCCGCAGCGAGACGGTATTCGCGTAATTAGCGAAATCACTACAGCAGTTAATCGCGAGATTGGATACGCCGCACAGCTGAAAGTGCGCTGTTCGAACGGACTTCAAGTAGCATCTTATTATGGTCATTTTTATCATTCTCGACCTGCTGCGGATGTCGAGTTAGGTACCATTGATGAGCATAAGTCGATAGTTACAATGTTTAAGTATGACGGCAAGCTGGATGCCAAGCTAGATGCGCATTTCCAAGCAGCATTGCTGTATACATCGAAGGACGGTCAGAGAAGAGTTCGATGTCTGAATTTCGTCGCTGGTATTACTCAACAAATGAAGGAAATTGTCAAATTTTGTGATGAAGATGCGTTGATGACAGTTATAACGAAGGAAGCGGTACAACGAATGGTAACGGACCAACTTCGGGACATTCGCGCAGGCATCACGGAAAAATGTACTCAAATTCTTGCATCCTATCGCAAGCATTGTGCTAATCTGTCATCTCCCGGCCAGCTGATTCTTCCCGAAGCGCTAAAGGAGTTTTCAGTTCTCACGCTGGGGCTCTTGAAGACCAAGGCGCTTCGCGGCGGAAATGTGCAATCGGATGCGAGAGTATATTCTCTACGGCTTTTAAAGTCGATGAGATTAGAGGATCTAGCTGTTTATTTATATCCGCGAGTGATTGCGTTACATACGCTTGAAGCCGACGAAGGATTCCCAGATGCCGAAACTGGGACAATCAAGATGCCGCACTATGTGCGCGCCTCCGCTCAGCGGTTTGACGAAGGTGGCGCATATCTGATCGATAATGGTCAGATTTGTTGTCTTTGGATGCATCGGAGAGCTAATGCCAACTTGGTGCGAGATTTATTCGGAGAGAAATTTACGAAACTCGAGCAGATAGATCCTTATGTGAACGAGCTTCCGGAAGTACCTGGATCAACACTTTCCCAGCAAGCTAGAAATATCGTTTCCCGATTAGCTAATCTTCGAGGATCAAAGGCAATGACGATTCAGTTGGCTCGGCAAGAACTCGATGGGGCCGAGTACGAAGTATCTGCGATGATGGTTGAAGATCGCAATAATGATGCTATGAATTATGTTGATTATCTGTGTCATATGCATAAAACCATTCAATTAGTTAACAATCATTGATGTAAAGTTTATGGAAAAGCGTTTGAATTATTTTTGGTCTGTATTTAGAGCATTAGTTTGAGTTCTTGGATTGGTTTGTATTGTATATATTGATAGAATATACAATATTGTATATATACATAGGATAGACTGGAAAAATACTATTCAGCAACGATGTCCATGATTTTCTGGCCAAATAAACGAGAAAATAAGTTATCGATCTGGTCGTCAGTCCAAGAAGAATTAACGATCTGGCCGTCTGAAATGATAGGTGTTGGCATTGGAGGCATGAAATTTTGGATCTTCTCTTGCACATGATACCTGAGTTTGCGACCCTTGCTGGCCTTGGTATCAATGTCGGTGCGCTTCACTTTTGGTTTGCGGATCGTCCAGTTCACGCCGCTGGCAGCTGAGCTAGATTCCGACATATTTTTATCAACGAGATCCTTTAGCAGAATTTGATAAAAATCAGTGTCATCGAATATCCAATCGTGAGTCTGCTTCAAAGTCGAGTCGGATATCCGCGCCACCGTCCCAGCATTGATTTTTTCATCTCCAGTTGAAGATTTTGAAAATTTTGGAGCTTTAGAGGATTCGGAAGACGGAGATGTTCGATTAATTCTCGTTCGCGCGATCAGCCGGTCTTGGTCTCGCAGTACATCTTCTACTTGGTTGACAACGCTTTGGTTCAAAACGGAAAACTTGTTCCCACTTGCGCTGCCTGCACCTCCAAGATTATTAATGGCATTTACTCGCTGCGACCATTTTTCCAGCACTGCTGTTCGATATAATTTCGTACTGGCCGACAGTTCAACCGCCGAGAAGTAATAATACGATAAGTCTTCCTCGGCCCGCTCCCGCTTTCTCTTGCGACTGACAAGCTCAGGGCTGGGTTGTCCATTTGCATCAATGATTCGCTGCACATGTTAACTTGTCTCACTGTATAGGAAATTACTTACTAATCGAAGTCGAATCAGATTATCAAGTAACTCTGTTGTCTTCTCTCTTGTGTTTCGTAGAACGACCCTCAAGTCGTTCTGCTCTTCGATCGCACCCTTGTTACTGACACTTCTGGAATTTCTATGCTGTTGATCGGTGATTGAATTTAAACTAGTTAAAGCCTTTTGCAGCTCGATGCGGCAATCTAGTAAACGCTCGTAGATTGTCTAGTTTCAGTTAGTTGGAGCTAGAGTTTGGTTGTACGATAGGAAAGTGAAACTTACGATCTGTCGCTTAACTGCTAGCCCATTTTTCCGAGATTCATCAGCAGGATCAGTCATTCTGCTTTTAATTCGATTACGAAAATAAAGTTGTTTTCTTTATCAACTCAAATTATCGTATTCAATTTGGTTTAGTTGAATGTTCAAATACGAAATTTTTCCTTTGGGAGCAATCCATTGGGACTTCGTAATGAAATCTCTAAAGCCACGAGATGAGTTACTGGCATGCTAAAATCCACAGGGTAGCTATGGAAGAAATATTTACTGAAAATAATTGTTAAGAAGGAGAAAAATTATAAAAAAATTCAATAATCCTGTCTGTTCATATCATTTTTGGCTTTAATGCTACCGGAGATCACTCTGCATAGCCACTTGAGTGTCATTATTTGAATTGCTTTAGATGCTCTGAAAATCTAATTTATTCCGAAAAAGTGTACAATTTTACTTTTAGACACAAACAACTCTAATTCTCTTGCTACCGAAATATTATTCATCGATCTCAACGAAACTGAATTTTTTTAGTTTGATGTGCATACTGTATCGAAATGCACTTTCCTTGGGGATATTAGAATACCAAATACCAAATACCAAATTGACCACGTAGAAATCTTTCTGGTCGGGGAATGACTACAATCCAGCTTCCTATGCTACAGACACAAACTAGAATGTAGACTTGCATCTATGAGTGGTCGACAAAGTCTGGTCCATTCAAATTTATTTTTTGGATCAAGAATGAACCAAACCGATGAAACTTAGGCATGTGCAAGTTCATCTGTTGAAATTTGATATTTTGCTACAGATCAACTCAGTTATATCAGTCAAAAATGTGACTGCACTACAGAATCATTTTGTTTCAGACTATCAAGAAGATTGGCTACCGGAGATATCATAAAGCATTTCAGTATCAACCTCTCATATTGGTAGTGTATTTGAGCTCTATACGCACTTTGCTCTCAGAATTTCAGAAGCCATATAGTATACCAAAGAGAAAGGGTTCTATAGAGGCTTATCTATCAATGCGAAACTTAATGTAACCATGCTCTATTAATTGCGCATCATACTCTGGTTTCAGCTTGTAATCTCTTTACCAAAATTGATCACACTGTTCGTGTACTCCTGATTGTTAAATCCAATACTGTTGTAACCGTTATCTAGAAAATAGTCTGCTCTTACAAAATTTTAAATTTTTGATCGATACTAAACAAGCAGAAACTGTCGTCTACAGGTCTACCAAATCTATCGTCTTCCGCATGCTCCAATACACTAATAATACTAAACTTCGCAGAAAGCAATTATTGGCTTGATACTCTATATCTGCTAGAATGACGACATTTTACCCAGTTTGGAACTGACTAGAGATACTGGCAAAGTGACAGTGAGCGCATTGACAGCTGTTCGTTAGAACTAGCAAACAGCATAATTAACAATACTACAAGACTGGTAGAAACAGAAGTCATGGTGCATCATGTGATGTAAGAAACTCACTTCCACTACGTTCCATCAAAGAAATTTAAATCCCAAAAAGTCTGTCGAGTGATTATTGACGCTAAATTAAACGGCCATCTTGTGAAGAAATTCGAACATTATTATCCAAATCTTCGTTCTCGAGTGTTCTGGAGAACGCGAGTCTTTCCGCCGCATCTTAGTTTCCTAATTCGGCAATTGTGTTTGCAATGCGAAAGAATTGGCGAGAATCACCGAGAATTCCCAGCAACTGCGGGAGCTCGCGGAACTTGTACGAATTTATGCAAAGTTCCACCAGTTTATGCAAGGTGTCTTAAACTAGATACACTTGTTCATGACGAGTAATGACGAGATCAGCTGGAAATCGCTAGAAATCCTGAATAGTGATGGCCATCTAGTATGACGTTTGTAATGCCATTTTACTAATATATAAAGACCTGAAATATCCTTTACCTTAGCACATTTTTAATTCATCAGATCATATAATAATTCAATTTACAGCAACGAACTATTTGAACATGTCGCTTTCCAAAATTTTTTCCAACTCGGACTTCTTCCCCTCACAGGTCCTCCGTGTATTTGACGATCCATTTTTCACAACTTCACTTTCTCGACAACTTCCTTCATTGACACAGCCTTTAGCGACTTCTAGGATTCCTTCATTTGACGTCAAGGAAACAGAAAAGGAGTATGTCTTGCAGGGCGAACTTCCAGGTGTCGAGAAGACTGATGTGAATTTGGAGTTTGTCGATCCTCAAACCTTGAGTATCAAGGCTAAAGTGGAGCGCTCAACGGAATACTCGAATCCTTCTACTTCAGATGTTGCTGAGAATTCAGCAACGTCGGATACAACTCAATCTGATTCGACGACCACGGTGGCCGCAAAGTCGAGCGGCCCTGTAGGGCCGCCAAGCAAAGGTGAAACCTATTGGGCTTCTGAGCGGGTTTACGGAGAGTTTTCGCGAGCATTTAGATTTCCGTCTCCTGTAGACGCTGACCATGTGTCTGCGTCGTTGAAAAACGGTGTTCTGAATGTAAAAGTTCCAAAGGCTACGGAGTCGACAATTAAGAAGATTCATGTACAGTCCGAGTGATTTTTTAAATGCGGTACTGAGTTGGACTGAAATATAAACATTTCTTTCAGACGATGTTATAATGATGATCGATTTTAATATATATTTTTATTTCTTTTCGTAATTAGCTTAGATTCACTAATCAAAATTATATCTACTCACGTTCTCCCAATATCCGGCCACCACCACCTTTACAAGCGAAGACAGACACACACTTTCTAGACCCAACTCGACACAATTGCACTCGATGTACCAGCAAACAAGCCAGCAGACGGCATGATTCCAAGCACCAGCATGCTACTATTCACAGCTTCCTACTGGTGTTTTGTGCTTGCGCCGTTCGCACTTCTTGCTCGGACACGCAAGTTAAGGGTCCTCCGGCCTTCTAGACCTCCATTAACAGGGTTTTCAGTTGACTACGTGATTCTCGTATTCCAAGCGTCGGTATATCGTGCTCTATATTCGGTGTTGTATCTTTTCCCTTCAGATAGAACAAAAAGGCTCCACGCAGCCAGATACCCTACTCGACCTCAAATCGACAAACACGCGGTTTTTGTCGACGACCTGGTTCCCTCATTGTCGGCATGGCTGTTCATCTTCTTGCTTTTCTATAGTTCCCGACCGCCAACCAGCGGATTCTCTATTCGCGCAGCGGCGCCTCATTTTTTTGAGCAGCTAGAATTGCGGTTTTCGACATTTGCAAAGTACTATTCTGGATTGGTGTTTTTCCTAATCTTGGTCGTTGCATTTTTATCAACTTCCGTTGATGTTGATCCTCGCTCCTCTATGGCTTTTTGGGGGCTCTTCCCAATCGATTCCATCGACCTGCTCAAAGGAATGTCTCAGCTTCTCATATTTTCCTGCGAAGTACCACAAATCATTGTCAACTTTGATAATTTCAACTCGCTCGCCCTTGACATCAACTACGTCCATCTCAGATTTCTCTTCTCGGTACTCTACTTCTCCGCATACGTCGTCGACGCTACTAACCTACCAAAGAACGCTACTGCAGAAGTTGCATTCAGACCTGGAGGGTCAATCATTATCATCTTCAGTTCTTGGGCTATCTGTGTCTTATTCTACGTCCAGATTCTGTTCTACAGATCTGCTAATGATCGCGCATGGAGAGCCATATATAAACGCGCCTCCGAAGATATATCTACCTCTCGAGAACCTGACAACGAAGAATCCATAGCTCTCATGCAAATGGGTTGAAATTCTTGTATAATATAAAATAAGTTTTATTTAAAACTTTTCTGCTTCAAAACAAAACAAAACAATAAAACTCAAATTCTGTCCTACTCCTGAGTAAAAACACTTACATAAATACCCAGATCATGCCCTAAAAATCAACAAATTATAACTTTTCTTCACTTCTTCGTTGTTTAATGTTTGCCATTTGTTCGCTGTTTTCGCAGAATTTTCCGCTCCTTTTCCTTCTCCGGATCATATACCAAAAACTCATGTAAACCAGCTCCGCCGGGGACCATTGGAAGAACAGGAACCTTCCGGTCAACAATAACTTCTACCAAAATGGGACCCTCGTTATACGCCAACATCTCCTTCAACTTCGGCTCCAGTTCCTCCTGTTCAGAAATGCGCAGGGCCTTCACTCCCATAGCTTCAGCAAGCTTTATGAAATCAGGGTTCTGTTGATGCGTATGCGCGTATCGATCCTCGTAAAACAGTGATTGCCACTGCGTAACCATACCTTGCTCTTCGTTATTGAGAACAATTACTTTTACTCCCACATTGAACTGCGCAGCCGTTGAAAGCTCAGTCAAGGTCATATTGAACGATGCATCACCGTCAATATCAATCACGACTGCCTCTGGACGGGCCACTTTCGCACCAATAGCGGAAGGAAGTCCATATCCCATCGTACCTAGGCCCCCTGATGTGATCATCGTGCGAGGATATTTCCAGCGGAAATGCTGGGCTGCCCACATTTGATGCTGACCAACTCCAGTAGTGATGATGGTATTCGATTTGATCGGCTCCGTAAGATCAGATAAAACAGAAATTACACTCTGTGGCTTGATCAGACCTCCGGGAGTTTCTTTCTCATATGCAAAAGGAAATCGCTTTTTCCATTCCGCAATCTGAGAGAACCATTCTGATCGCGACTCCACAGTGTTTACTAAAGGCATCAAACTGGCTAGGTTATCGGTGACATCGCCTTCAACAGCAACAGTCACGTTGACAACCTTATTAATGTTCTTTGGTGAAATATCGAAATGTACAATACCTCCGCGTCGCTCTTGTTCAGCTCGCTTAGCTTCGGGTGCAAACTTCGCAAGCGCACCGGTAACACGGTCGTCAAACCTTGCGCCAAGCGCAATGATCAGATCGGCCTCTTGCATAGCCATGTTAGCATATGCACTGCCATGCATTCCAAGCATGTGCAGTGCCTTTTCGCTACCTTCATCAAAAGCTCCCAGTGCGAGAAGAGTAGTTGTTACTGGGATATTTGCCTTTTCGGCCAACTCGCGAAGACGGAATGGACCGTCAGGAGAGTTCAAAATTCCGGCTCCACAGTAAATCACAGGCTTCTTCGCCATGTTAATAAGACGAGCGGTTTGCTTCAAGGCATTATGGGTGATCTCATTGGAAGACTCGAGCGCAGAGATAGATAGAGCGGATCCAGGGAGAGAATTGTACATTGGAATACGAGTGCGCATGATTCCAGCGGTTACATCCTTGGGCAGATCAACAAGAACTGGACCCGGACGACCAGAAGTGGCGATCTCAAACGCCTCATTAATCCTTCGTGGCAATTCTGCAACATTCTTCACCATGACGTTCCACTTGGTGCACGAACGTGAGATACCTATTACATCAGCCTCCTGGAACGAGTCGGTACCAATAGAAGAAGTGGCAACTTGGCCAGTAAATACAACCATCGGAATACCATCCGACAGAGCGTCCTGCATCGGTGTAATGACATTAGTAGCTCCAGGGCCGGAGGTGACGAGAACCACGCCGGGCTTGCCAGAAGCACGAGCATAGCCCTCAGCCATATGACCAGCGCCTTGTTCATGTTTTGGAAGAACGAATTTGAAGTTCGGCGAATTGTAGATAGCATCAAAAACAGGAAGAACGGCACCACCAGGGTAGCCGACTAAGCGGAGGTTAGGAATGTAACTTGATAGCCTGTAGCGGGATACATACAGATAGTGTCTACTTTATGTCTCA
Organism: [Lipomyces] oligophaga; assembly: GCF_038497815.1. Taxonomy (NCBI): domain Eukaryota; kingdom Fungi; phylum Ascomycota; class Lipomycetes; order Lipomycetales; family Lipomycetaceae; genus Lipomyces; species [Lipomyces] oligophaga. The sequence continues at coordinate 694,566 of NW_027117788.1, read as the reverse complement.
ACATCATTTCATGGAAAATATCACCGCCAGAAAGACCGACAAAACTATAGTCGTTAGCTCCAACTAAAGAGACGAATCAAGTTCGAAACTTACGAGTCGTCTAATTCCGACCGGGATTTCGAAACTGCATTTGAGACATCCGCATCAGCGTGAGCAGTTTTTGTCTGTATTCTGTAGAATAACAATCAGTTCCGGACTGCAATACACAAACCAATAATAGCACTGGAAGAACTCACCTCGCAGCCGAATGTTGACGCCGTCTAATATTCCTCGAGTGAAGAGGAAACGCGGAAATAGACTTAGATCTTGAGCTGGTGCCGACCGCTCGTCCGGAGATTACAGAAGCAACCAGCGACCTCTGAACAGGTTTGAATGAAGGAGATAGTACTCTCAGCATTGCCAAATAATTCTATTCAACGAATTTATCACTACCTCAAGGCGCAAAATGGCATACAATCAATGCCGCGAATAAAAATTATCAGAATGATTGTTTAATCGAGAGGAACAAAAATTGACTGTACATAGGTGACTCAAACTGTGGGCATCTGCACGTGATTGAGAAACTTTTTTGTCCGCCACGCCGATATCGGCAGTTGATCCTGCGCTGGCATTTGGCATGACAATATAATCACTGTAAGTAATCTGACTTTTCCTATTGTGTTTAGATGGAGAATTGAGAATATAATTCTGAACAGAATTTAGTGTAGTAGGATTGGGTAGCTTTTAGTTCATGATCACCGTTCATAGTTGTATACTCTGTACCCCATAAAACAAGGGTCTTAACAATACTCTATATGCTTGTTTACATCCTCAATGTATTCTATCCATTGTGAGGCGTAATGGGAATAATCCTCACCTACATCAATTCTAGATCTTACAATTCCCATACAGAGCTTGAACTTTGGATACCATCGAAAAGAACTGTGTTCTTGATAGGAACATATTGCCTCGTTATGACCTGTGGTTTCGATTAGGCTTGGGTCCCCGAATACGGCCATATACACATACCTTGACGATCTCCTGGGCGCCGACTCCTCCAATCAGTGAGGAAATATTATGTAACTCAGCACCACCAGATCGTACACTACTCGTGTTAGCCATTGCTTCCTCAAGACCATTAATATTACACTCACAATTCCTTCAAAACCTTCTCGAGTCGGCTGGACAAAGTAGAACCTCCTAGACTTTGCACAATCGCTAAAGCGATCTCTGCCAGCATAGTCTCGTCCTCACCAATGTCATCTAGTGAGCCCGGATATCTATCGTACTGCTCTTCAAACTTCTCCACTGCTTTGAATCCTACATAAACCCCCATCAGCGAGTTCTCATCTTCAAGCTCACTCAAAATCAATTTCGATTTGGCTGTTGATGGTGAAAGTTCTTCTTCAAGCGATCTTCCATCAATGACTACCAGATTTCTGGCAAACTTGCAGAATAAATCAATCTCCTCAGTAGATATATCACCGACCGAATGACCCAGAGAAGCAAGTAATTCGCCAACTCGCTGTGCCACCCAATTTCGGTCTTGCAGTGCTTTCTGACGATATATCGTTTGCAGTTTAATATAAGAAATCGTGTCGGCCTTCATATCTGGAACCGTACCAGAAAGCGGTAATTGACCATTACCAGCTGAGCTAATAACAAAATCAGCGATAGCACGAGTCAAAATCCAGAACTTCGAAGACTATACAATGTTAATATAAAAATCTAATCACCAAAAAATTCCATACATCCTCGGTTAAGTTCTGCGCTCGCGGGTCTTTTAATATGTTTGAAATCTCAGACGGCACCTGCTCAAATCAGTCCATACAGTTCCTATATAAGTTTCACCTCCATACAGTAGTAATCTGAGTTGCACGCCAGACAGCATTAATTGCTTCTTCGAAATTCTCAGTATCTGATGACCGCATTCCCGATCGAATTAGATCCTTGAATTGGTTTCGTTCACTGTAACTAGTAGGTGGATTCCCATCATGCTAAATATTAATTAATCAACCACTGGCGAGTTCCTTATCAAGCACCATCGACTTACAGCATCCCTCCATCGCTTCATATATAACAACAATAGCGCAAGATAAGGCACATGTGCATGTTCCATTTCATCTAAATTTTCCAAATTAAACCCACATGCGAACTGCTCCAATTCGGGCCAGGGACAATCCAGTCGAAGATCAACGGTAGACTCGGGATGTGATTCCACCACGCTATGCTCCGGCATGATAATTCTGAAATATCCGTAAAATCCGATTGAATTTGAAACAACCAGAGGAATATTCTTTTCCCACAGTAGTTTACTTATCCGAATCAATACCGACGGCCGTATTTGGTGAGCAACTACAACCGAAAACCTCTCCCAGAACGAAGCCTCTAAACTGTCGAGCTTGTGCAAGTCAAGGCTCTCAAAATGTCCCTTCGAATCACTATTCAGTTCCTGCAGCAACTTACTCACTTGAGCTGCTAATGGCTGTCCGATAGATCCTTCATCCAAGAAAAAATTAACATCTAGCTCGTCTTCCGTGACAATCCTATCGTCAGCCACTGTAAACGATCCAGTTCCTATCAAGAGCAGTTAGAATGGGCAATGTCGCCACGGACAAAAATGAATCATACAATAGTGAATAATTATCATACCTGGAAGAACAAGGTTTTTTAAAATCTCGGAACCCGCTGCTGATGCTCCTAGTAGCAGAACATGCGCATCCTCTAACGCTGCTTGACCATTCGCAGCCCATAGTCGCAATTGTCGATCATACTTCTTGTCTTTTGCACTGACAATATGGCGCTGTGCTGCCAATTGAATCTCTGCATCTACAGAATCCATTCTGTCCTCTTGTTTTATATTGTATCGTTGTCTAGAATGTCGATTTGTCTAGTCTTCTGTTCTCCAGTACTTCTAGTATATCGACGAACCTTAGTCTCCGAAGTCCCAAATCAGTCCGGCCAGCGATCAGTCTTACCTCCATGATCATCAAATACTACGTCAAATAAGAATCTACAGCATTTACAAAACAACACGACAATAATGAAACGCCTTTTTGAGAGTACATTTAATATTGCAACTGAAAGAAATAAAAAGATCAAATCAAATTCTCACACATACGAAATCTCCAACATAAAACATCGCGATCATAAATTTATACATGCGTCCTCGAATATCAGAGATATCGTTCTCGTCAGTAACCTACAAGTCGGCATCGTCTTCGTCAGGAAGAGGCATAGCGGCAGCCTGTTCCATCTCAGCCTGGTACTTGTTCATCAAGGCACTGTCGACTTCAACTTCAGGAGGTGCAAGTGCAGGAGATGCAACAACTAATCAGGGTTAGTTCCGACAATGATTCATATAGTTCGCTGAGATCAGTAAATGGGAAATAAACATACATTCAAGCGCTGGGTTGCCAACGAGTTTTCTGGCAAGCCATAGAAAAGGTTTCTCGAAGTTGTAGTTGGACTTCGCAGAAATATCGTAATACTGAAGATTTTTCTTGCGGTGGAATGTGATAGTCTTCGCCTTTACCTTGCGCTCCTTAACATCAACCTTGTTTCCACAAAGTACAATAGGAATATTTTCGCAAACACGGACGAGATCACCTAACAAGTTATTACGAGTCTCTTAAAATACCTGTGCAAAAAATACTCACGATGCCAGTTAGGAACATTCTTGTAAGTGATACGAGAAGTCACATCGAACATGATGATACCACATTGACCACTGATATAATAACCATCACGAAGACCGCCAAACTTCTCTTGGCCAGCAGTATCCCAGACTAGAAGGCGATTAGTAGCATAAACTTTCGAAAATCACGCAAAAAATTACATACCATTGAATTTAATTTCGCCATAGTTGGTGTAGAAAGAAAGAGGATGAACTTCAACTCCAAGGGTGGCATTGTATTTCTTTTCGAACTCGCCTAGAAACAGTTAGATCCGCTTCACGGAACAAGATCTCCCACGTAGATCCGCTCGCATGACATAAAGATTGAGTAAAGACTTACCAGTCAAATGACGCTTAACGAATGTGGTCTACGAGTGAAAGAGGTTAGTATATTATTTGCATACAGTTTGCAGGAGAGCGCTAGTGAAAAAAACACAGAGGCGCGATGCAGACATTTTAGGTCTGCCATCTGCCGTCTGTAGATCATTCAAAGATTGGTTACACACCTTTCCAGTACCACCATCACCAACGAGAACGAGTTTAAAAGTAGGAACCTGTTGCTGTTCGGCCATTTTTCTATTTCTATGAAGAAACTCTATTAGTAATTAATAGAAGAGAAAAGGGAGTACTGTGTTGAGATAGTCGCACGACTAGACGATGGTTTTTGTTGACATCTTGAGCCAAACAAAGGTCTTCACAAGCCAGGAGATCCAGCGATGGCCGGTTCAGCACACCAAACTGCGGCGAACAAGATCGCTACAAGTCCGCAACATCACGAAATTGGAAATACTCACAATAATTCAATTTAATCGGAAAAGGTGTAAAAAATGAAGGAGACGACGGACGGACAAACAAAAAAAAGCAAACAGTATATGGAGGATTAGAATGGCTAAGAAAAAAAATGAAGACGGCTTGGAGCCGTAAGATTTGAGCTTTAGGGATTTAAACTCAGAGGAACTATGCGTATATGTTGAAGCCCGATTCAGAAGCAATTCGATCCCAAATTTGAATTAAAGAAGTAAAATTTGATTCATATCTCAATGCATAAAATTCAAAAGAGTTCTAACTTTGATCGGCGGTGATTTGAGTGTATTTCAGCGTCCAATTGGCTTAGATTCAGTGTATGTAGTTTCTGCTGGATAAATATACTGAGCCGCATCGCTGAAAGCCTTAACATAGAGAATGCTTGATCCAGTAGATTTGCCTTGCACTTGCTCCAATTGTCTCGTCAGAATTCCGAGACTGTTAATAATAGCAAGTCCACGATGTTTTCTACAGCTCAGAGAATTCAGGAATATTCTGGATTCATGACTTCGGTCGTGTTAATCATGCTGGCAGTCATCAGTGCTACCTCGCTGATCCATGAACACATGATGGTTGTTCCATCTGCCTCAATAAGTATAGGCCAAGTTGACGTGTACGTTATTTTGCGCTTTTCTCTCCATTTCATATACTCATAAAATAGTCATCGACGACCAAGAACAGGATATAATTACAGAAACCAAGAATATTCTTCGATGTACTTCGATCTTGAAGCTGGTACGTAGATTTGGCTGCTCTCAATTCTAGTAATAATTCTAATCTGGAACAGATCTCAGACCAGTATTCAATTGGAACACTAAGCAGATATTTGTCTATTTGACAGCTTCTTATCCTGGTCGTCCTTTTGTACATATTTCTTGTCTTGGGACTTGTGATTTTACAGTCTAACTTTCATTAGGCCAATAAAGTTGTTCTCTGGGATAGAATCATTCAGAATAAAGAAGACGCGAAATTTTCTCTTCATAATGAATCTTCAGCTTACGAAATTTACGATGTTGGTGGAAAATTCAAGTAAGTAATTGTATTGTAACTTTCAATGTAGTACTAATTTCCTGCAGCGAGCGGACAGCAACTGTTCGCCTAGAATGGAACCATCAGCCTTTTGTCGGATTTTTAACCTACAATAAGTCTCCTGAGTCCACAAAATTTGCATTTCCCTCACTGGAATAAGGCTCTTTTACTTTCCCGGTTTTCTGGCTTCTAACATCTTTCCGAACTGTACTTACTTTACACTCGTTTACTTGTCCGCTCTGAATCATCGTCTAAGGATGCCGATAAAGATGTGCTTTAGACTTCATGCGTTATGCTATAATGTGAAATGTTGGATTTGCTAGATTCATAACATCTATGTCAAAATTGGCCAAAATAATATATGTAAATAATTTAATTGAGCTGACCAGAACTACAAGAATCTGGCATATTGTCCAAGAGCGGCCATCAGCCGCACATTGAAATAATTCATCTCGTGCTTCTTCAAGAACTGGTTACTTTATTTGATCTCTGCTGTGCATGATACAAATCAGAAAATCTTGCAAAATGCTTAAGACAGCATATTCAGTCCGTGAATTTTCAAAGAATGTTAGCCGTCGCTTTGCTTGCAGATTGAACTTTTCGCAAGTGCCACGTTATCAACGATCTTATAGCACAGTATCAAAAGCGCCGGACGAGCCAGCTGCAAAACCGATTTCTCCTCATGTGAGTAAATTCTTGTAACTTTCGTATTAGATTCTCTGACTCATTTAGGTTGCTTTTTATCGGGAATTTGGAAAGCCGATAGTTTACGTTTCCGCCATTACTTTTGTCACCTATTTTTCGCTGTTGGGTCTGAAACGGAAACTGCGGTCCGACGAGGATTTAATAGATGAGGGAAAAAGTGACTAACTCACTCTTCGGTTATGATTATTCGTGAATCTTACTATTCAAACTCGGCGTATTTCAACTGTACTACTAATCGTTAGTTATTCGGGCTGGCTTGAAGCACTGATTGGGTTGCTCAGTGGGAGAGATATTGCTGTTTCGTGGAACCGGTCCTGTATCGAAAATACTTCTTCTCGAATGATGGTAATCAAAGACATACTGAAGACATGAAGATAATTTAAGAGCAAAATAGCTTTAATTCAGGAGCTCAATGAGTGCGATGGCAGAACACTGACCGGCACGTGAACGCAGCTATTTTACAGCCATGATCATGCGAATAACGAAAGTTTGAATTAGGCCCTGATACCAAGTCCGAAAGACATAGTTAAATAGGACTTATGTTTTGTCTTAGAAAAGTAGTTCAGCCGATATATCATCGCCTTTTCCAAGTTGTGAATTAGGAAGACGTTTCATTTTGTCAAAATTAAAGTTGATCTGAGCTCTATAGTACTGTAATATTCTAGCGGAGGAGAGATGAAATGATGGAATTTTGTTTATGAATAGTTTCTTATCATGATATTAATATACTAGTTCGAGACATTGTCTCTGATATTTATCCTTGATATTTGTGCTGAATATCAATATCATACTCAAACTGTCAGTTGAGCCCCGAGGTAACCTGGAGTTCCCAGAGAACCAAGCGCTTCAAAGGAATTTAAGACCACACTCTTATGGCCACAAACGGCATGTCATAGGGTGCGTGCAGCGGGAAGCATTCCTATTTAAAATTTTTGATTTCTTCTTAATATACTTGGTACTTATCTAAAATATGCTATATACAATGCAATATTTGTTCTTGAAGTGATAGCATTTATTTATGACTCGAGAGATCGAAAATATCACTATCTACCAATGATTTCCCTCTAACTTTTTCCTGCTTCATTTGCACAAGCAAAAGTTTCCCGTCACAAGTTCGAACTACGGTTTGTGCAAAAAACTGCTTTCCCGGACCTAGCCGTAGGTACTGTCCAGGCAGATTTGGTATCGAGCCGACTTCCAAACTGGGAATTGAGCCCATGTTATCCACAATAGTTATATCTTCCAAAATAGCGCGGCGAGAAAGATGAGCTGTTTGATTGTGACGATCGAAGTATCTGATTTCTGTCCAAAGAGGTAAACCAAATGCGCGCCATTTGCGTTCGATTGTAGATGCAGAGTCGGTTGCCCAATTGATATGACGAGCCCTTGAATCGATTTTCTTCGTCCACGTACGAGGCAATAATCTTATTTCCTCGGAATTTGTCTTGAAAGAGTCAATTACGATTTCTGGACCTTCGTCATTAGGATGCTTGTCAATGTATTCAGACAAGGTTTTGAGAAACTCGCGTAACATGTCTGCACCGACTTTGCTTAGTCGTTGACCAAGACTCTTAGAAGTTTCGTCTAACGAAAGCCGAACAGGTAGCGACTGCATTAAAATCGAGCCGCGATCGAACTGAGTAGGATGAAGTGTTTGGATAGTGACGCCAGAGAACTCGTCGTTGTCCAGAATTGCGGCTTGCAATGGTGCTGCTCCGCTATGTCTAGTAAGATGATTAGTTTCTGGAATTTCTCAGAGCAAACACATGAATACCTAGGAAGCAGTGAAGGATGCAGATTGATGCCGCCATATTTCGTGCGAGTGATTAATTGTGCAGGAATCAGTTTTCCGTAAGAAACGACAACCAAAAGATCGTAGCTAAGTGTCTGGATATTCTAGCAATACGGTCAGTCTTTGTAATGCAATTCGTAAATATCATACTTCAAAATCTTGTTTCGTTTCCACAAAATGGACTGTCCGGTTCCGTTCTCGAGCAAACGGAGCGAGAGGGACTACATTACTAGATCAGAAACATTCTCACAAAGATTCAGTGAAATCGCTCATACCTTCAACAGTTTGACTACTAGTGGAACGATCTCTGCCATTTCTTTTCGGTGGTCGAGTCACAACTTCAAGTTTATGCACGACCGATGAGGAAGATGCCGCTAGGTCATCGACGCTGCGAAAACATTCTCGGCTGAATTCGTCAGATCCGAAAAACAAAATATCTAGCCCTTTGAGTCCACAGAACGACGTATGGAACGTGCGTTTAAAGTATGTCAAATTTAGATTGTAAATATGAGATATCGATAGTCGAGATCGCAAATGCATGATTCGGTTCAATTGCTCATGGCGAGTCGTAGATCTGATGATTTGCTGTGTCCTTGTTAAATCTACAACCGAAAATGATGTCCGAGCTTCAGACCAACAAAGTGACTCCTCCCAGTCACTTTGGAAGCAAAATCAGGGGAACGGCAAGGCTGATACGTCATGGCTGATATGCCATCCAAACATGGCTGATCAGTAGCAGGTCTTGAGAAGTCGTCTATATGATATATGAAATCAAGATCTGATCTACAATTAGAATATAGCGTAGTTTCTGCTGCACAGCTGTTGGTAGTATGCCGATAACATTTCAATTTCTGAATGGTTTTTCTCTCTCGTGCACGAGAAATTGGAAATGCACACTTGACTTATACCGAGGGAAAGACTTGATATAGAATGCAAGACCAAAAAAATCATGGTCAAGACTCCTGGCCTCTAAACCAAACTTGACATCCGACTCAGTCTGCCAACTTCAGTCAAGATAAAAATTACAAGATTTCTACCGAGCAAATCTAATACCGAGTTACATGGCTGATTAAAGACTACCACATCCGACTCTGAAGCTTCAAATTTCATAACTTGAGCTTCTTTGTGAATAAGGTTTGAATCAAAAACTTCAGCCGGTGCTGCTACTAAAGCACTTTCCGATAGCAGCACATCTCCTTTCCGAGGTCATAGATTAGTATTCAGCCACGGGTCAATCTGCTCCAACTCTTCCTACCTAAACAGATCACAGCAATTAAACTGCAAGAAGTAAAAAAGAAATGATTTGTGATCTCCTGCGTGCCAGGTTCAGGATATCACGTTATCGGAATCCACGAGCTGGGCCCACCAAATCCGACGTTGATGTTTCTTCTGAGCCTCTTCGTACAGCTTCATAAGTTCGAAAGATTTGCGAGATTTCTTGAAAAAAGTTTTCTCTTTTTTCTCTCCGTTTTGCCCAATCGTGTTCTCCTCGACTATCCCTCATAATCTCCACATTAAGAGAGAAGTTGTTATTCATGGTCTCATCACGTTCGTTGCTAGCCTTAGTCGCTTCATTTCTACTCTGTTACCCCGCAACTTCGGCGCTCTCCCAGCGAGAGCCGCAACAGGAAACACTGGATGTCGGTCACCAAGCAGTATTATATTCTGATCATGAACTCAGCGACCTTGTAGATTGCGTTGCGGATTTCATATCTGTGCCTAGCTTATCTGATTCCCGTGATATAGCTGCTCGGTCATTTTTGGCAGATTCTTCTTATGCTCCTTCGTCAGCGTCATGTCCTGAAGGCTCGCTTATCCGCTTTGCGGACGGCATTAGCGAAGAAGAACAGACATACATCACCGGCCGAGATAACGTTTCACTGCCAGCTCTTATCAAATTCTTGGATCGGATCAATTTGAAGGATTTTAACACTTCGACTTTTTTTGCTGCAGAAAGTGCATCAGCCATCAGGATCGGAATAGCTGTATCAGGCGGCGGTTATCGATCCATGTTCAGCGGCGCAGGCTTTTTGGCGGCCGCTGATGACCGTACTGTTAACGCAACAAATTCTGGTCATATTGGTGGACTTTTACAAGCCACATCGTATGTCTCTGGATTGTCAGGTGGTGGATGGCTTCTCGGTTCTTATGTGTTTTCAAATTTCTCATCGATACAGACTCTTCAGGCCGATCCTCACGTCTGGAATGTATCTGGAACCTTGCTTGATGGTACCGCGGTTGGTTATCGATCCAATGAAGTCTATTACAACACTATTATTAATGAGGTATCAACAAAAGCAGAGGAAGGATATTCAATTTCAATCACCGATCCCTGGGCTACTCTTCTAGGCCATGAGCTATTCAACACGTCTAGTCCTACTGGTCCGGGCATTGGGGTTACTTGGTCTGATATCCAAGAAATTTCGCTGTTTCAGAACTATTCTGCTCCATTTCCAATTCTAGTCTCTGTTTCTGCTTCTGAAAATGTGAGCTCGAACATCAATACGACAAACGTGTTTGAATTGACGCCTTACGAATTCGGTTCTTATGATACGGAATTGGCTGCATTTACAAATATGAAATATATTGGAACAAAAGTCGACAATGGTATTCCGGAAGGCAACTGCACGGTCGGATTCGACTCGGGAGCATTTTTGATCGCCACTTCGTCAAATATTTTCGACGCTTATCCGTTAAACGTGCCCGCATTCCAAAGTGCTGTCATTCCGAGCGTGCTACTGAATGATATCACCGAATACAAAATCACCAATTCAACTTTTTTGCAGAATGTTGCAAATTACTATCCTAATCCGTTTGAAGGCTATGATGGAAGTTCGGAATATTCGAATAAATCGATTCTCACCCTACAAGATGGTGGCTTTGATGGACAAGGAGTTCCACTACTACCCCTTCTTCAGCCTGAACGTGGACTTGACATTGTATTTGCTCTTGATAATAGTGCCGACACTAGCAGCAATTGGCCTAATGGATCTTCATTGGTCAGCACCTATCAACGACAGTTTTTTCGTAAGACTAATACAGTTATGCCATCGGTTCCTGATACGTCGTCTTTCGTGAACTTAGGATTGATAGATAGACCTGTATTTTTTGGTTGCAATTCAACGGACTTCGCGGACTCCGATTCGATTCCTCCTTTGCTAGTCTATCTTGCAAATGCACCATACACTTACATGAGTAACAGCTCTACTTTGACTTTGCAGTTTGTAACAAGCCAAATCGCTGGTCTGATTACAAATGGATACAATATGGCGACACAAGGTAATTCGAGTCTTTATGAAGATTGGCCGGCATGTATTGCTTGTGCAATTATTCATCGAGAGGTGGAAAGACGCGGAATCGCACCTACTAGTCAATGTCAACAATGCTTAAATGATTTTTGCTGGAATGGTGAGACTGAAGATCGATCCGAAAGTAATTCTACGGACAATAGGACTTATATCATTGGCAACGGCGTATTTATTCCTGAAACTACGAGCACTTTGCTGTCGAGTAGTGTGTCGATCACATCAACTTTAGCTACTTCTTCAGCGCGTGGGAACATTTCGGTAAGCCAGACAGCTATTTCTACCAGCAGAAAATCGGCAAGTTCTTCTGCACCTGAGTCTACTACCACATCCACATCCACTACCGGAGCAGCAGCTACAATGCAAATATCTACTGTGGCGATTGTAGCAGCAGCGGGTTTATTCTGGGTTATATGCTAGCGTAAATTTATACTTCTATAAAAATCTAAATACTTTTTTTTCATTTATAAAACTGTTCAGTGATTGCATCCTCCGTTCCCCGGACTGGATGAATAGATTTTCTGTTGCGTTCATGATTGCTGATCTTAAATTCCTTAGTGGTTTCAGCTGCTGCTCGAAGCAATGCTTGCTATAAATACTGCAAGACGTCACCTTACTCGTCAACCTACTCTATGTTTTGGCAGATACTTGAAGAGATACCTTTCAAGAATTTTGAGTTCCTGCAATTAATATGATAGCAATCCTCTCGGTGTGTCGTATTTTTGTGTTCTATGAAGTGTCAAGTCTGGATAAAGCAGATTTCTTACTGCTAGCTAACCTATATATTATTGACTCAGACTCGACTTTCATGTTGGAACTAGTAAAAACCCATGCATCCCGTAATAGCATTTTGTTCTACTTAGTTCGTGATATGCGATTATCTTGACGCAAAATTGCTTATATGCGGATATGGTCGATAAATCTGTGCATTGCTGCGTTATTCCACAACATGCCTACTTTTGTAAATTGGTCTAATGTAACAACTGAGCAGTACTGTTAGTTCCAGAACTAGATAAGTTAGCACCACTTAATTACTTTTATTGGAAATGAAAATTGACTCTTACTGAGTAAAATAATATTACATCCAATATATTACATCTAAATGCATTAATATAAACTCAATTCTTCTTTCTCTTTTTCGCCGGTCGACCTAGATTCTCGTCGAGTTGCTCAATCAGATCTGCTGGGATCTCGACTGCCTGTTTGAATGACTTGCGTCTCATATGAGCATGTACACAAACAGCTCTACAGTTCAAATCAATCGCTTGCTTGCCCTTTTCCTGAGTGAATCCCCATAAGGTCGCTAAATTCGCGATATCGTAAGGACCTCGACAAACCAGAGCATTCTTGGCAGCTGATGAAATGATGATTCCGTGTCCCCGCGTCGCTCTAAAAAGTGCAGAAGCATTGGCAATTAGGTTACGTCGCTGATTCTGATCTGCAGAATTGGATACCGAAGCCGAGTATGTTATTTCAAACTTGAGTCCACGGCCAATAGCTGCGCCTAGGACACGATACCGTAACGGGAATGGCATGCGCGATGAGAGATCCAAAGAAATTAAGTCAACGTCTAGAGCTGTGCAGGCGGCTTGAAGTAGTTTCTCTGAGTTTGGTCGTATCGCGAGAATGTCAAATTTGCTTGTTAATGAGGGTATTGCTTGTGCTTGAGCGGCATCGTTAAAAATAAGAGTTGCCCGCGATAAAATTGAAAGATCTGGAAACAGTTTAGAAAAATCCGTCTTTCGAATCGGGCACATTACTGTCGTGCCTTTTCCTGTAATTTCAAAATCGAATGCTATCGTTCTATAGCCCACTAGATTGTCAGTCTTGATATTAATTTGATTTGCGAGCACTCAAGGTGAGTGCATACTTACATCCATAGAGCATGGAAACTGTTCTGAATAGCTCTCTTGCATCTCCTTTGGCTTTAGACAGATCCTGGCCTGCGATTATGGTCATATCTTTCGGCCATGGGACATTAAGATCGTAAAACATTCTATAAATATTTCTCTGCTGTATTTATTCAACATCAGCCGTTCTCGCAGACTGATCTGTCGAAATATTTCACATGTCCACTTACAGTCCGCCGCAGGATAACCAATCCCAGCCAAAACTTTTTTGGCACAACAACCAACTCTAGTTTGTCAAGCACATCAGGACCGAAACTATTTTGTTAGCAAATTGACTCGTATTTATTTGTTCGCAGCTGCGGATTCCTTACTATTGGCTTGGCTGCAACTTTGGATTTTATGGCGTCCCTCCGCTTATCGGGGAGATGTCTACAGATGTCAGATCTTTGTCGGACGAGTTTTGCCGGATATCGCTCAACCAAAGTCTCACACAGAAGTCAGTTTTCTACAGGACTATGGGCATCGAACAACAGGTTATTAAAAAAGGCTCAAAATACGGAAATTGACGTATCGGCAGTGCGGGATCCGGCACCTCCTTCTCAGACACTTAGCAACATCTTCATGGTTTCTCCGTTTACAATGGAAAAGCTACATTCGGTTATTATTAGAGAGATCTTAGATAACAAAGCTGGACGTGGAATCCTACCCGCTCAGCTGGTAGGCGACGCATTGGAAGCTTGCGAGCGAATGCTTAGTACGCATGCCACCCCCATCACAACAAGCTTGTCTACAAAGAAGCATTCGCTTCTACAAGACGTGTTTCATTTAGAGGAGCCTGCTCAAGCAAGGTCACTATTCGACGAGATTGTTCATCATCCGGCGGTCCGGTTTGACAATACTCTCTTGAAAAGATATCTGCTTCTGAGACCTCCGAACGACAGAGCTCTTCATGCCATGCGATTATTCTATACGCGGGCATATAACAGAGGCAAAATGATAAGCAAAGATGTGTATATGATTCCTTTTCGGAAATGCATTCGCGAAGAAGATGCGGAAGGAGCCATAGATGTTCTTGATATGACTGCTGGGAGCGATATGTACTATCGCAATGAGAAGCGCAAGTGGATGCGAAGGGGAATGATTTGGCTCGGCGGATTCGGTGGGATCTTATTACTTGCTAATGTATCCCTACAATCGAATGCATTTGTGATTGGTGGCATAGGGAGCACGACGGTCGCACTGTCGATGGTTGCCGCCTATCTCATCAATTCAACCGTGTTAGCACTGGTCGCCTGTGCCTCTCGTCCCGGAGACAACAGCGGCCGCGTTCTCTGGCAAAGTGGAGTGCTACAGACTCAATGGTATCTTCGAGCGCAGGAGACTCGGATGCTGAACATGATTGTCGATATGGACCGAGCGAAAATCGAAAATCAGGGCGACTATTCAAATTTCATTTTACACGAATTAGAGACCAGAAGCCGTCGTCTGGGTGACAATGCAGACGACCAACAAATCCAAGAATATTGGGCCCGTCAAGGACAAGGATTCATGTGGGTTGAACCTGATTTAGATCCGGCTGAAGAGGCAAAGATAGCCCGAGACAATGTCAAAATGGGCCAATTGCTTGCCGTTGGCCAGCAGCCGGACTACCATCAACAATATCTAGACGCACCAAAAAACGAGCAATGGATTCAAAAAGTTCTCGAAGAATCTGGTGACGAATGACTTATTCCGTTTGTTTTTATCTAAACAACTGTAAATATCCAAAATGGGAATACCATAGATTTACGTAATCTATGGTTCCTGGCTTCGAGGAGCGGCGGTAGATCATCGGTAAGGCGACCGCTCGACCGGTTGGTGCCATAATCGGAGTAGAAGATCCAGATTCGATGTAATTTTAACATTTTAGCATCTTAAACATCTCAAGATAGAATTTCCTTCTGCTTAATTGGTTTGATAGTATATTCAATAGACAATGTCTGAAATAAAAGCTCTATTTTTCGACGTCTTCGGTACAGTTGTTGACTGGCGCACTGGAGTGAAGGAACATCTAATCAAAAACTTGCCGTCTGATAAGGCAGACCTAAAAGATTCTGTGGACTGGGACACGTTAGTTCAAGATTGGAGAACAGCGTATTTCAAGTTTACGGTTGCGAATTCGAAATCCGATGCGTCTGCGCCAGTTTTTGTCACGATAGACCAGCAGTATACGGCGTCGATCGGACCTATTTTAAAGGAATACGGAATTGACTCGGTGTGGGATGATGGTCAACACGAAGAGCTTGCCAGGGCATGGCATTATTTGGGTGGTGCGTCTATTTTAAATCTTTTATCCTCACGGTCAGACTGATAAATGAAGGTTGGCCTGATAGCGTTGAAGGCTTGACCAAACTTAAGTCTAAATATATCATTAGCACACTTTCGAATGGAAATGTCAGACTTCTTGTCGACATGGTAAGTATTACTGTTTCTTGTACATAAACACAGATTCTAATCGATGAGGCAAAATATGCGGGCTTACCATGGGATGTGGTTTTTGGAGGAGATGTCTTCAAGATCTACAAACCATCCCCCAAGGTCTATTTAGGAGCGGCCGAACTACTCAATCTGAAGCCGGAGAAGTATGTCTTTTATCTGTGGCTCTCCAATAATCTAACCAACCCAGTGTGCTTATGGTTGCCGCCCATTTTTATGATCTCGAGGCTGCAAAAAAATACGGCTTGCAAACTGCCTATGTAGTTCGCCAGGGTGAAGATACAGGCATAACGGTGACTCCAGACCAAGTCGACTATTTTGCACAAAATTTCTTCGATCTCTATGATCAATTGACGAAATAATATTCTATTATACATTCAGTTTACGTCTTGACCAAGCTTTTGTATGATTCTCGAGCTTTGCCGACATCGAGAAATCCTGGTCGTCGTTCTAGAAATGCAAATGGACTTGGAAATTAGCACCAATCAACATGGTATAAAATTCTCATGCGAGCTTACCTTCTCCCCTCAAATTCCATATTCTTTGCCCATTTTGAAAAACTAATAGGTTGTAATTTTCTCGCTGATATCACCTGTGCAAACGAAAATAACGCGGTAGCAACAATAGCTTCCACCACGATCTAAAAGAACAGATTAGTACTCCCGTAAATGACACTTAAAACTTCAAAATATTAATTTACATCGATCGGTAATGTGTCATTCCGGCCAATCAAATATTTGACGTAATGTGAAAACTCGTGCGCTGAATAGGCGGCATGGAGAAGTAATAGCAGCGACAGAACAGTGATTCCAGTCGATAATGCCGACATCTTTGATGACTTTTCGACACAGGCAGATATAATCACAGATAAGTGCAAGTATCCTTAGTTCCAAACAATTCCAATTACTCAAATTGAGCGATATTACTTTATAATTATTATCTCCTAATTTCCTAAGTTCTCACTAAATCTTATACTCCGTCGTTTGAGAACGGCAGCCCTGGTTGCAATCACGTGCACTTCGAATGACGTAGCTGCCAGATTTTGCCTTCCAAATTTTTCGTGGGATTTGTAATGAGGCAAGACTTTCTCTAAATAGAGAGAAACTAAAATTATTTGGAGTATTTGGCGGTATTAATTGATCTAAACGTTAATTTGGTAATATCGCTCATAAATATTTCGATCGTTATGGCTGCTGTTACTAGAGCGAGTACCGAGCCAACGCGAGAATCCATTCTCTTTACATGCAATAGTTGTGCAGTCGGGTTTCCAACTCCGGATTTACAGAGAGTTCATATGAAATCCGATTGGCATCGATACAATTTAAAGCGGCGAGTAGCTACTTTGCCGCCAATTTCGGCTGAGATATTTGCCGAGCGGGTTTTACAACAGCTACAATCGAACCAAGAGAGCCACGAAAAAGCGTCATATCTCAAGATTTGCAAAGAATGCGGGAACAAACGATTCACATCTGCCGGTGCTTTTGAGAATCATATTGCCAGTATTAAGCATCGTGAAAATGTGAAGCGTGCTGAATTAGCTGGGGTATCCTCAACTGAAACGAGCGAAGCAGAGCTAATTGGGATGGTCAGTCCACCGTCAGACCGAGTTGCAGCTGCTAGGAATGCTTTAGATTCAACAAGCTTACCTGTGCCAAACGCTGAAATGTCTTCTGCGGGATACAGCGCTACCGGATTTCGAGATTCTCGTGTCAGTGGAGGCAAGAAATCGATGCGCAAAACCACTCGTGCAGCTCCTTCTGCACGTGCCGAACACAATCGAATAACAGCAATCACAAAACAAGAATCTGATCGGGAAGACGAAGAAGATGATATTGAAATGATTATAGAGCGGAAATTGAAGAATGCCGTGCGGCTACCTCTTACAGCTTGTATTTTTTGTTCGGCCCAGAACTTTGCCAATCTTGAAGGCTCTGTCGAACATATGCACAAAGATCATGGCTTATATATTCCCGAGAAGGACTATTTGATCGATTTACCGGGTTTGGTAGGATACCTCTCAGAGAAAGTCTCGATCGGCAATGCATGCTTGTTCTGTTCATTTATTGGGAGGAATTTGAACAGTGTCCGGGATCATATGGTCGCGAAACAGCACTGTCAAATACCGTATGATACCGAGGATGATAAGTTAGAGCTTTTGGACTTCTACGATTTTTCGTCTTCCTATCCTGAGGGCTATGAGGATGAGGAAGAGGAATGGGACGATCTTGAAGAAGGTGAAGAAGAGGATGTGGAAGAGGAAGAGGAAGAGGAAGAGGAAGAGGAAGAGGAAGAGGAAGAGGAAGAGGAAGAGAGCGAAGCTAGAACAGCATTGGCACATCCTAGCCCGCGACCCCCATTCCCTCGATCCACGATTGAGTCCGAAGTTTCTATTGATTCGACAGGCACCGAGCTTTCTTTGCCTATGGCTGGACTCAAAATTGGACATCGATCTTTGGCTCGATACTACCGGCAGTACTTCCGTCCCACAGACATCCGCGAGGGCCAAGGTACAGTTGTTGCTGCATCATCTGCTCGATTATTATCTCGGATGCGTGATCCTGTCGAAGACAAACACCAGCGGAAAGTTTGGCGCGACGAACGTACCAAGCGGAACAGGGACGTGCGCCGGGAAATGAAATTCATTAATGAACAAGAACATTTTAGAAATCCGATGCTCGATGGTTAAATTTTCGGTGTTGGGGGAATTTATACATTTTATTTGCTTGTATAGTAGATATTGTAACCAAGTGTTCTAGTTGACTCATTTTGTTAAATGCTAATATTAATGAATGTAGTGACTGTTTCTAAATACAATATACACAACAGCTTTTATGACTGATTGCGATACACAATTTCTTTACCTCCGATTGTTCCTGTACGTCCAGATACTCCAAACCGAATCATTCCCGCACCAGACTCGCCAGCCCGTAACCCGCTCCATGAGAGACCATTCGCTTTGACAAGAGATAACTCGACTTTCGTGCCCATAATTTTATACTTCGACTTCTCAGGATCGATGGGGCCATAGAGCTGAAACGTAGTTTTGAAGCGTTTGTTTCCGAGGTGAAATAGATTTAAGGAGACGGAATCAGCCTTGAACTCTATGCTGGACTTGTCAGCCTCGCACTTTTTGGCAAATACCGAGACAATAACGGTTGAAGGGGTCTGATAGAAATCTGTTTTGCACTCGACTTCTTCTTCTCCTGCAGGCTTCTCAGGTTCGAGAGCGCCAACGTAGAGATGCTTGCCCGTCGTGCAACCTGCAATCTTGAGAAACTCATCAAACTCAAGAACGCGGCGTTTACAGCAAGACCACCCTTTCGAAGCGTCATGAAAAACAGCCGATCCAGGGTGATATACACATGAATCACGGTTAGTACCGTCAAACTTCACCGTGCATCCATTTCGTTTACATTTGGCTCCAATCGGAATATCGATATCGTCCGGATCTTCCATCACAACATTGTCTAATTTCTTCTGGACAGCATCGATACTCTCTTGAGTCGGCACGTTTGCTTTCGGCGGTTCGGCGCGTGCTGACTGTTTCTTTGAATTTGGATCAATAATAGTATCACTGCCTCCATATGTTTCAACTCCGTTTTCGTCGACCATTGAGGGAATTGCCGCCTTGGAAGGCTCTGCTGGTTGGATCGGCTCCGGAACTTCAGTTGTGTGAAATCCACTTGTGCATCCGGGAATGGCAAGGAAATCATCGAACGAAATCACGCGCTTTTTGCAGCAGCTCCAACCTGAACTTTGTCAGTGTCAAGCTCACTCAGGATCCATGACAAACTAGTTCGTCTGCACTTCACTCACCCTTCATAGCATCGTGGAATATCGGCGGACCTGAATGATACCAGCACTCGCTCTCATCAGGCTTCTCAAACTGCTTTCCGCAACCTTTGTGAGTGCAGACTTTCGGCATTTGTACAGCTATATTTCCGCTTAATTACCGTCCAACGAAAAATCCAACTACTTTTCAGTAACGAAATTCAAGAGAATGATGTATACGAACCATTTTGTATGATCACGAGCTGAACCAAAAAAAAATACAAGGTTCAGGAGTACCAATTAAGGTTTGAACTTTCTAAATTAAGTCAATATCGCCAGAACAAGCAATAAAGTTACTTGAAACAGGATTATTCACAGAAGTGCTGGAGACTTCTGGAAAAGTGCGCGTAATATCACGAGACCCACGTCTCGGGTTAGCACGGCTGGGAGAAAGGAAGGCTCGAAATCTATAAAGGTTCCTCAGATCTATTAATTATCCTTGATTATGCAGTAATTAATTAATCAATTTGATCCGCACTGAGGATCGATTGAATAAACAATACACTGGTTCAGTAGGAATGTTGAGAAATACCTCTCGTGTGTCGACTAACTTTTCCATGCGCTCGCTTGGACGCATGCGTACTGGTCAGAGCCAATTATGTCTAATATACAAAGCAGAACAGCGACTTGCCATGTCTACTCCATTTGCGCGAAATACAGTGCCTGCAGTAGTTCGTGCAATTCCGGTAGTGTCAATTCGACAGTTTTCGTCGAGTCCCAAAAATAACGCCAGTCCAGCAAGCGGTAGTGGAGGCTCGAAGAATTTCAAACTCAACCTGGGAGGGGAAGGCAAGAGCGCCTTAGAGGAGTTCGGCACTGATCTGACAAAGTTGGCCATGGAAGGCAAGCTTGATCCTGTTATTGGTCGTGATGAGGAGATTCGACGGACGATTCAGATTTTGTCCCGAAGGTAGGTGTTTTTTCATGGATTTAACAGATTTGCTAGAGATTGTGATACTAAGTTTTCTGCAGAACCAAGAATAATCCTGCGCTGATAGGACAGGCCGGCACAGGCAAGACCGCAATCATGGAAGGCCTTGCTCAGCGTATTGTTCGCGGGGAAGTGCCCGACAGTATGAAAGAGAAAACTGTGATTGCTCTGGATCTTGGTGGACTGATTTCAGGTGCCAAGTATCGAGGCGATTTTGAAGAGCGTCTGAAAAAAGTGCTCACGGAAGTTGAAGAAGCACAAGGCAAAATTATTTTGTTTGTCGACGAACTTCATATTCTACTGGGTCTAGGTAAAACTGATGGATCTGTAGATGCAGCGAATCTATTGAAACCCATGCTTGCTCGTGGCCAGCTTCAGTGTTGTGGTGCGACTACTCTTGATGAATATCGAAAGTATATTGAGAAAGATGCCGCTCTGGCTCGTCGTTTTCAGTCTGTTTTGGTCAACGAGCCTTCAGTCCAGGATGCTATCAGCATTCTTCGCGGACTCAAGGAACGTTATGAAGTTCATCATGGAGTTCGAATCACTGATGGTGCTCTTGTGACGGCGGCTACATATAGTAATCGTTATATTACTGACAGATACCTTCCCGATAAAGCCATAGATTTAGTTGATGAAGCTTGTTCGGCTTTACGACTTCAGCAGGAATCTAAGCCGGATTCTATCCAGGAATTGGATCGATCGATCATGACCATCCAAATTGAACTCGAGTCTCTCAAAAAGGAAAGTGACGCTCTATCGGTGGAGCGGCGGAAGAAGCTCGAAACTGACTTAGATCTTAAGAGAAAGGAGGTCGCTCGTTTGACTGAGGTTTGGGAAAAAGAGAAATTAGAGTTGGAAGGAATCAAAACCGCTCAGACCGATCTTGAGAAAGCCAGAATCGATTTAGAGATCGCACAACGAACTGGTGATTTTGCTCGTGCATCCGAGCTGCGTTACTCTAAAATCCCAGCGCTCGAGCAACTTGTGTCGAAAGAAGGAGATGCGAACAAGTCTTCTCTCTTACATGACTCTGTCACTTCAGATGATATCGCAGCCGTCGTTTCACGAATGACTGGTATTCCCACGCAGTCATTAATGCGCGGAGAGCGCGACAGATTATTGTTTATGGAGGACTCTTTGAAGCAAAGAGTAGTCGGTCAGGACGAGGCGATCCATTCAATTTCAGATGCAGTTCGTTTACAGCGTGCTGGATTGACGAACGAGAAACGTCCCGTTGCTAGCTTTATGTTTCTAGGTCCTACTGGTACTGGTAAGACCGAGTTGACCAAGGCATTAGCAGAATTTTTGTTCGATGACGAAAGCGCTGTTGTTCGATTTGATATGAGTGAATTTCAAGAACGGTTTGCAGTCTCTCGGTTAATTGGCGCTCCTCCGGGCTACGTTGGTTATGACGAGAGTGGTGAATTAACCGAAGCAGTACGCCGAAAGCCATATGCGGTGGTTTTGTTTGACGAATTTGAAAAAGCTCATACGGACGTTGCAAAGCTGCTACTTCAAGTTCTGGATGAGGGATTTCTTACAGATTCTCAAGGTCGCCGAGTTGACTTCCGCAACACCATTATCGTCATGACTAGTAATATCGGACAGGAATTTTTAGCAACCGAATCTGAGGATGATGTATTTACAGGCAAGGTCAGCGAGGCGTCGAAGAAACTGGTTGTCAATGCGGTTCGCAGTCATTATCCCCCTGAATTTATTAATCGTATCGACGAGACTATCGTTTTTAACAGATTGTCTCGCGAAGCGATAAGAAGGATCGTTGACATCCGATTGGACGAAATTCAAGAACGAGTGCATGATAAACAGATCAAGGTTATCGTTTCGGACGAAGCGAAAGATTGGCTTGCAGACAAGGGCTTTGACCCACTGTACGGTGCTAGGCCGCTCAACAGACTTATCCAAAAGACTGTTCTTAACCAGCTGGCCATGCTACTGATTAAGGGCCAAATTCGGTCGAGTGAAGAGGCGGTTGTTCAACTTGCTGATGGGGAAATCAAGATCGTCGCTAATCATGCAGAAAATGAGCCAGAAGAAGTGTCAACTTGATTTGCGGATTAGGGCATGTAAAGATTTTGAAAGTAATGACACTGTTTTCAAAATAGTCTGAGTACTTATTGTATATACGGATCATTGGAGGTGCACGAAAGAATACAGGTGTTTTTGAAATTTAAATGTACATAGTTTTATCTCTTCTCGAATATCGTAACTTAATGATGTTATATTTCAGTCGTAAGATCCAATAACTGGGTTTGGTTCGGAGCAAGTGCAAGAACTATATGCCTATTGCAGTATCTAAACTAGGTAGATTCAACTGTGAATTTGCACATACTATCCTATTCAAGACAAATCTAAATATCTATTCTGCAAGTAGTTTTCCTTTTGTTCCCTGGTATTGAATAAGAACAGCTAATTCAACGAGAATGTAATTGACATTTCCAGTTTCATTTCCAAACATTTTTGTTCTGTATACGGTCAGAATGGGAGCTGAGGAATACAATTTCGAAGCCGAAGAGTACACACCCCTCTCCCCTGAATGCTGACAATGCTTTGCAGGTGACTGAACAAAATTTTCTGAATTGTCCCAAAAGCTGATCTAAAAAGTCCCAAGAGAATGCACCAGAGTCTGTAGAAAATAGATTGTAGACTGAATCAGGACAGATTATTTCGATAATAATTTGGCAAAGATGGCGGAAGTAATGACGAGAGAGTTTGTGGTTGATACTGATGTTGCTGCTGAGAGGTTTTACGAGAATTACAATGGTAGTAGATTTTTGAAGAGTTCTCGCGAATTAGAAACTATTTTATCTAGTTCCAATAGCAAGAATATTATAGCCAAATTGGCCGAATTAGCGCTGGATGCTGAATTCTGCGGTCCAATTGTGATCGCATTCTATCCCTTGATGCCGGCTTTGAGTGGTATTTGGCTGGAATTTGGGAATCAACATAGGCTCATTGCATGTGCCTTTGCGCGACTATTACCGCTGATCCCTCATCTGAGCCCACATGCGAAACTATTTTTCGACAATTATCAGTGGCCAACTCCTCTGGAGCTTTCGGATCTGATCGTTGCTCACAGACTATTAAGCTTTGACTTTCATGCCTATTCGGCCATTGTTGATACACTCGCAATTCTAGATATCGTTCTTGATGTCCATGCCGATCCGACGCGGCGATTACTCGCCATCAAAATCTGGGCCCTTCATCTTGGATTATCAGATGCCGAAACCAATTCCCTACTCTCAAGTAAATTGAACATAACTGAAACTCAGATTCTTGGCGACTCTGAGGATTTTAGCAATCTTGACTTTGCTTTCTACGAGTGAGTCCGCATGGGTGTTTTGCTTGGTATAACTCTGTACTAATACTCACTGATAGACTATTCGAAGCGAAGAGGATTACCCAATTCAAGTTTAAATTATCATCTACAGATTATTCGATATCAGGGAAGAACACGCTGGTTTTGCAAGCTAGCGATTTTCAGCTTTGGACAGCCAATTTATGTGGAGTTCTTGTTTGTCGAAACCGGAGTAAGTATAAATGCTATTGATGACCGCTAACCAGACTAACATCTTATAGAATTTCTACCATCGAAAAATAAAATTGTATATACGAACACAACAGTTAGAAATGTGCAGCGTATTGCAGTTGCACTACGAACAACAAAGCCTTTACTGATCTCGGGGCCCGCTGGATGTGGTAAAACGTTCTTAATTGACAATGTTCTCGAAATACTTTCCATTCCATCGGAGAATATTGTGAAAATTCATTTAGGCGATCAAGCGGATGCCAAATTGCTGGTCGGTACTTATACCACTGGCGAAGCTCCCGGTTCGTTTGTATGGAAAGAAGGAATCATTGTTAAGGCTGTTAGACTTGGATATAGCATTGTTATTGAAGATATTAACAAAGCTCCAAATGAAATAATCAGTATTTTGTTGTCGCTTCTTCAACAGCGACGAATTGTTGTTCCTTCAAGAGGTGAAACTATTTATGCGGGCCCTGGATTCCAGATGATAGCAACGACAACTGATACAAACTCTTCGGCTTCGGTCGATTTCATCGGCAGAGATCTTTGGCAACATGTTAGACTTGATATGATGACTGATTCGGAGTTAGATGAGGTCCTTATCTGCCAGTTCCCTCGATTAATGACAGTTACACATTTAATGGTCAACGTATACACACAAACCCGTGAGCTCTATAGACTCCACCGATTCATGGCGCTCACTCGCGGAGCTCAACTTCGTCTATTCTCTACTATAGATCTCATAAAATGGGCTCGCAGAGTCAACGCTATTTTTGCAAATAATAACATCTTACATGCATCCTCAATCTCCGAAATCCCGATTTCTGCTTATGAAATGATTTTTTTGGAAGCTCTAGATTGCTTCGCTGCCAGCATTCGAGTTGATCAGGCTTGTACAATGGTTATTGATCTTATTGCATCCATAATGAGTATATCACCTCAGGTGGTCAATAATTATCTAAATTCATATCTTCCTTCAATTTCTGACCAGCCGAAAGCTGTCAGAATAGGAAGAGTGACTTTAACAAAGTCCTCATTGTTTACAAAGTCGCGAACCTCGCAAGCTGCGACGTTTGCATATACTAAGCACACACTGAGGCAGATGGAAAAAATTGCACGATGTGTGGAACTACAAGAAGCTGTACTACTAGTTGGCGAAACTGGAACCGGAAAAACCACGATAGTTCAACAGTTGGCCTTGTCTCAAGGTTCAAAACTAGTCGTTATTAATCTTTCTCAGCAAACTGATGCCTCCGATTTGCTCGGTGGGTTCAAACCGGTTGATATTCGCTCTGTAGCAGTTCCGCTACGAGAAGAATTCGAGGCACTGTTCGAACAGACTTTTTCGTCGAAACGAAATGAGAAGTTTAACAAAGTCTTCTCAAAGTGTTTCAACAACAAACAATGGATTCAAGTCATTCGGTTGTGGAATGAAGCTGTCAAAACAGCTCATAAATCTATAGAATCGATTAGCTCTGAGCGTGATGCCCAAAATTTAAATTCTGTTAAACGTCGAAGGCTTCTTTCCAAAAATGGCCAGGATTTGACTTCTGCTTGGACATTGTTTGGGAAGAAAGTTAAACAGTTTGAAGTTCAGCAAAAGGATTTGCAAAAATCATTTTTGTTCAAGTTCATCGAAGGTGCATTGGTGCGAGCAGTGAGAAATGGTGATTGGATTTTGCTGGATGAAATAAATTTAGCATCTGCTGATACTCTTGAAAATCTAACAGATTTGCTTTCTGAAGATGGAAATGGGAGATGCATAAGACTGTCTGAATCTGGAGATACTGGCGCAATCTATGCTCATCCTAATTTCAGATTATTTGCTTGCATGAATCCTGCGACAGATATTGGAAAGCGCGATTTGCCTGCTGGATTTCGATCCAGATTCACTGAACTATTTGTCAGATCGCCAGACGAAAATTTTGACGATCTTTTAGCAATTATCCAAAGATATATTGGACAGCTGGCTGTTGGTACTGAAGGTGAAGGTGCGTGCGTTGATGTTGCTGAGATTTACAATCAGGCAAAGAAATTGGCAGAAAACCATCAGATTGTCGATGGTGCTAATCAAAAACCTCATTTCAGCGTGCGAACTCTGTCCAGAACTTTATTATATGTTCGTGATATATCGCCTGCATTTGGTCTTCGTCGCGCTTTATATGAAGGATTTTGCATGTCATTTCTCACTCTGCTGGATCGAGTCTCTGAAGAGGTTTTACAGCCAATAATTATGAAATATACAATCGGAAAATTAAGGAATCCGAAATCCGTTTTGTCCAAGCTGCCTTCTAAGCCGAACAGCGGTAACTACGTTCAATTTAAGCATTACTGGATAGAGCAAGGTCCCTTGCACATCGATGAGCAAGTCAATTACATCATCACACCATTTGTGGAGAAGAACTTGCTCAATCTTGTAAGAGCCACTGCAACCAGAAGGTTTCCACTTCTTATTCAAGGTCCTACATCGAGTGGTAAAACAAGTATGATAGGCTACCTGGCTAGAAAAACTGGTCATAAGCTAGTTCGCATCAACAACCATGAGCATACAGATTTGCAGGAATATCTTGGTACATACGTCGCCGATGACCAAGGACGGCTCAGTTTCCAAGAAGGCGTTTTAGTGGAAGCAGCAAGAAAAGGCTACTGGATCGTGCTCGACGAATTGAATCTTGCTCCTACCGATGTTTTGGAAGCATTAAATCGTTTGTTAGATGACAATCATGAGATTTTCATTTCGGAGACTCAAGAAGTTGTGAAGCCACATCCCCATTTTCTGTTATTTGCTACCCAGAATCCGCCTGGTCTATATGGTGGAAGAAAAAACCTATCTCGAGCATTCAGAAATCGATTTTTAGAACTGCATTTCGATGATATCCCAGAAGATGAACTCGAAACGATTTTGAAAGGTCGTTGTGCGATCCCTCCTTCGTATGCTAAACGTATTGTTCAGGTTTACAAAGTAACTATTTACTGCACCAATTTGCCGCTTTAATTAAGTATTGACTGACAAATTTAGGATTTATCTGTACACCGCCTCTCTACAAGACTATTTGAAAAGAACAGTTTTGCAACTTTACGAGATTTATTCCGATGGGCTAATCGAGCAGCAGACAATTACGAGGAACTCGCCCGCAATGGTTATTTACTTCTTGCCGAACGAGTTCGTAGTCCTGAGGAGCAGGATATTGTTCGATCGGTTATCGAAAAAGTCATGAAAGTGAAAATCAATATTAAGGAAATATATGGCTCATATGATATTCCGTCGGATGGCTCGATGGGAATCATTTGGAACGAATCAATGCGGCGCATTTTCTTACTTGTTAACGAAGCAATTAAGAATCGTGAACCGGTTTTACTGGTAGGCGAAACTGGATGCGGGAAAACTTCAGTCTGTCAGGTGCTAGCCGAAATCTATGGAAAGAGCTTACATATTGTTAATGCTCACCAAAACACAGAGGCCAGCGATATCATTGGAGCTCAACGACCGCTTCGAGCTCGAGGTGAGCTTCAGGCAGAGCTGACGACTGAACTGCAAATTATTCTTCAGCTTCCAAATAGTGAAAACTTGCGTTTGGATCGTTTAGTTGAACATTATGATTCGCTAAGCACTGAACAGAAAAATGTTTTGGATGTAGAAGCTGTCTCCAGAATCGAAATTTTAAAGAAAAAGCTGAATGTTTTATTTGAGTGGCAGGACGGTAGTTTGATCACTGCTCTACGTCGAGGCGACTTTTTTCTTCTAGATGAGATTTCCCTAACGGATGACTCTGTTCTGGAACGACTAAATAGCGTATTAGAGCCTGAGCGGGCAATTCTCTTGGCAGAAAAGGGCTCTCGAGAAAACTTAATTGTTGCTGCAGATGGATTCCAATTCCTCGCCACTATGAACCCAAGCGGAGACTACGGAAAGAAGGAACTTTCTCCCGCTTTGAGAAATCGGTTTACGGAGATTTGGGTTCCACCGGTGACCAATACAGAAGATGTATACCAGATTGTTAACTCGAAGTTGGCCTACAAAGACATCAGCTTTTTCAGTGAACCTTTGGTCCAGTTTTCAGTTTGGTTTTCAACAACATACAACACTTCACTTGGTGATAAAGCTATAGTATCACTGAGAGATATTCTTTCTTGGGTCTCTTTTATAAATGTTATGGAGGGTAAAATTGACGATGCCTTGCGATTATTGCATGGTGCTTCTATGGTATTTGTGGACACTCTTGGAACCAACAATTTTGCATATCTTGCACAGTCATCGGACATACTCGCTCGGGAACGTTTGAAATGTATAGATTATTTGTCGACTATATCAATGATTGATCTTCGAGCTCTATATATGCAGGAAGTCACGGTTTCAATTTCAAATATGTCTGTCAGCGCCGGTGGGTTTGAAATCCGGAGATGGTCTGGTGCTTGCAATATGAATCCAGCTACTTTTAGTTTTCAAGCACCGACGAGCGCCTTCAATGCGATGAGAATTATTCGAGGTATGCAATTGAATCGGCCGATAATGCTAGAGGGTAGTCCAGGAGTTGGAAAAACCACAATTATGATTGCTCTGGCAGCTTTGGCCAACGCGCCTCTGACGCGGATCAATCTATCTGATCAGACAGATCTGATGGACTTATTTGGTGCGGATTCGCCGGCAGAAGGGGCTGCTAGCGGAGAATTTGTTTGGCGTGATGCGCCTTTCTTGCATGCTATGAAAAATGGACATTGGGTTCTTCTAGACGAAATGAATCTGGCATCTCAGTCAGTCTTAGAGGGTTTAAATGCCTGTTTGGATCATCGGGGTGAAGCCTATATTCCAGAACTGGACCGTACGTTCGTTCGGCATCCGAATTTCAAAGTTTTTGCAGCTCAAAATCCTCATTTCCAAGGTGGAGGTCGGAAGGGGTTGCCCAAGTCTTTCATCAATCGATTCACAGTTGTTTACGTCGACTTGCTCACACCTACTGATTTAAAATTGATTACTGGGCAGCTGTTTCCAACTATACAGAAAGAAACGGCGAGAATGTTGGTCGAATTTGTCTCGTTGCTTGACCACGAATTGACAGTTAAGAGATCATTTGGTCAGTTGGGCGCACCTTGGGAATTCAACCTTCGGGATATACTTCGGTGGTTCCATTTACTAGTTGATGCAGAAAAAAAGGGATTCGATGTGTCCCCAGTTGAATGGCTCGATGTGATTGTTTCTCAGCGAATGAGAACTACCGAAGATCGTGGACAAGTAAATGATCTATATAGATCTCATTTTGAGGAGCCTGTTCCACAACGATATGTACGGTTCATACAGTCTGAGGAGTTTATTCAAGTTGGTCATTCTGTTTTGCCTCGCCAGCAAGGGAATAATTTTCTACTAGAATCCAGCAAGCTTGTCCCCTTGCAGTGCAACATGACTGCTTTGGAATCTTTGATGACGTGTGTTGAACAGGTATGGCCAGCTATTATTGTAGGTCCAAGCAATTCCGGAAAAAGCAGTCTAATATATCTTCTGGCGAGACTGGTTGGTGCCGATGTAGAAGAGTTTTCAATTAATAGCGATATTGATACTATAGATATTGTTGGTGGATTTGAACAGGTTGATTTCTCACGACGAATTTCAAAGATTTTTTCGCACTTGCGCAAATTTGCGATGACACTGCTACTTCAAGTATCCAAAGAAGAAACAAAATTTTCTCGCACAAATGAGCTTGTTCGATTATATAACATTACCGGGTCTTCTTCTGAATATTTACGTCCCGAATTGTCGGAAGCCAGTAATCTTCTGTCAGTGTTGAAACCTTTCATTCCCAAAATCATGCAGACTGAAGCGAACGATTTTGAGCACCAAATTATTGCACTGCTAGATGTCATGAAACTTTCTGAAAAGCACATCAACGGATTTGAATGGTTTGATGGAATACTTGTTCGAGCCATGGAATCTGGAAGCTGGCTGATTCTGGATAACGCAAATTTATGTGGTCCTTCCATCCTTGATCGACTAAACTCACTACTGGAGCCAAATGGTGTACTTGCTTTGAACGAAAGGGGAATGGTTGACGGTGAAATCCAAATCGTGAAAGCGCATCCAAACTTTCGTTTGTTTTTGACTATGGATCCACGAAATGGTGAACTTTCCCGAGCGATGAGAAATCGTGGAATTGAGATTTATTTGGATGACTTGCGTAATCGGGCCACGATGTTCGATCGCAGAATTCTAGACAGTGCTAAATACTTCGACAATAGCAAGGTCAATGATCGTTTAGATATTGCAGACAGACTTCAGCAGCTGGCTCTTGATACGTCAATAGGGACGACTCACGAACTTCTTGAAGAACTTCCGCCTAGCTTATCATGTTTCAGAGTATACGCTTTGCTTGACAGTCTTCTGAAATTATCCTCTGGAATATCCAAGGATGCTTTGGCGAGAGCTGCTGTCGGATATCTCTCATTGTCACAAAGTAAAACTATAAATCGGTGGTATATTATGATCTCTCAGTCTGGATATTATTCAGAATCAGAAATCGGGCTAGCTCAAGTTATTACTAATTTGTTTCTGTTTGCGCTTACATCTCCTATTGGTGCATCTGTCAATGAATTTTTGCATGACGTACCTATTCCCCAGTTTGCAGCACACCAGGTGAGTGAACTACATATTTTTTTCAAGTTCAGCTTTTTAATTTTGTTCTTAGGTTATATCTCCAGAGCTCAGTCTAAGCGTATTGACCTTTTTTGCATTTGACAAAGTGCACTCTCTTGATATGCTTTCTCGAGCATTTAGTCTAATGCTATTATCACGTTCTCTGAAATCGAAGATTGCACATCTTACTAGTCAGTCGGAGCATATGCCAGTTAACGAGAGAAACTATTTTCAAAGGACTGTGATCTCTCGTCAGAAGCGAACCGCCTTAAACAGAGACGAGATTATCGTGCTTAATTCTGTCGAAGCTGGTTGTGAATTTCTTCATGAATTTTTTAGTCGTTGTACTTTTGAAAGCTTTGACTTTGAAGACCTTGACATGGTATAGAGAATTCTTTGGTATTGATTCTGCTGTCGTTATTAACTTTTCGTATAGTATAATCTTTTCTTTGCTATTCAAAGCATGTTCGATTTTTTTTACGGGTTCATCTTGTATCTAGAACAGAATTCCGTCGATGTGGCTCGATTCCCAGTGTTCGCTGATATTTTATCTAAGCTGACGTGTCAGGTTTTTACATCTGATAATATTTCAGTCTTGAATATCATTCCAGAGTATATTGGCAGTTGTGCAGATCCGCTAAACTTATTTGTTTCAAGATACTTACATCATAATACGAAATCCATTGACTTTCTTTGGAGAAATCTAAGTGGACGAGTTCCGACTACTCTTGAAAGATGGATTTACTACGAACAGATCTGCAAATCTCTTGAAAGAATTGTAGAGGCTGATAATAATGGTAAGAAGACGCACTAATATTGAAGATTTGATATCTTGAATACTAACTAGAATTTTAGAAAAGTTGACCTGTAACGTGAAAACACTGGATCTATCATTGGAATCAATAGAGTCTGTATTAAACCGGGGAGACTCAAACGTTTTTGTAAGTGACGAATCCAAGTTAGAACGAAGCAATATGCTAATTTGTATAGAATGGAACAATTACTGTTAACTCAATGAGATCTCAAAATTTTGCAGAATTTGAGGACAACATCATCAATGAACAATGGAAATTTTTAGCAAATTATATTATTTCGTCCCATGTTCTGATAACGCATGTGGTTAACGTATGTTTCAGTGCGAATAGAGCTGATATTTCTAAGAGCTAACGATATTTTAAGTTTGACGAGGAATATATCAAACGCTTATTTATTTATTCGAAAAATTATTCGCTTTTGATCGACTGGATCCGTTATCGTGACGCTCAAGGTTTGATAAACAGTTTCACGTTGTTTCAGAGATTTTAATGACTTGTTAGGCCTCGTCGCTGTGGTTAGAAATTTGTCAAATTTCTCTCACCTTATGGATGGATCATTTGTAGCCTCATCTGTTGATCAATTGTAAGTTTGCTACGAATATTATTTATTTTTGTCCAAACTAACTCTTGAATAGAAGGCGCATCAGTAACATTGATATTCAAGGACTGGAGAGGACTGGAATTGCTCTGCGACTATTTGCTCAGGCGTTGACTACTAATTCTTCACTGATTTGCGCAAGCAAAGTCCACCCCTTCATGTCTCTGATTTGGAAGAACTTAACACAGGTATGCTTAATGCTAACTATTATGGTCGTTTCATTCTAATATCAGACAGATATTGCATTTGGAAAATAGTATGGATAAATCAAATGCAGAGTTCGAGCAAGATCTCAGAGACAATCTGTTTCAGCAAATTGAAAATCCGAACGCTGGCCGCTTGTCATTGCTCCTACTTGAAATTCGAAGTCTAGCTACAAATGCTTCTACTACAGATAAACCTGAAGGATTACTGAAGGCTGGCAAAGTAGTTGTATCATTTGCTATACGTATGCTGGAAATTTACCTTCCCACACAGTCTTACGACCCTGCTAGTCGGCCTTATGTCGAAAATTTTTTGAACAACTGTCGAGAGACTCTTCTTAAAGAGGACTTTCGAGCCTCAGAACAAGTTGATAGAATTTTTTCGGGTGATGACAATAGCCTACCGTCTCTAGTACTTCAATTATCTTTAAGGTTCAAGATTGCAGCAGATTCTGAACCAGATTGTTTCAGGCCTGAAGATTCGAATTCTGAGTTAATCCTGAGAGAGCTGTCTAGCTTCAGAAAGTCGTATGGTACAAATGAAGTATGGCAGTTTGCTGATCACATGCAAACAGACAGAGACCCACGAAGTGAGTTTAAGCGTGCACAGAGCTTAAAACCTACATATGAAGTTTCTCTATCACATCTGCAGCGACGATTAAATCATGAATTTGGTCGTTATATGGATTTATGGAGTCCCGCGCTGTATTTTTTCCAGTTGATTGGGCATGGTCTTACATTAATTAGCCATGGCATGAATTTGAATAGTGGAGATGATCTGCTCCAGCAATTTTTTCCTTTGATGGATGGCTCTGTTGTTGTGAAGACTGAATTAAATCAGATATTATCAACGGCATCAGACCTTTCTGCACAAGACTTTACTCAATCCGTTCAAGTGAACATAAATTTAAGAAATTGGATTCAATTTAGATGCTCATATCTTGGATATTGCGATGAAGTCGTAACAATGACCATGAAGAGACTACTGGATGATTACCATTTTAGTTGGGTTCGTCAGCGAGAACATGATGAAGCAGACAAAATATCTAAAACCACAATATACAGAATGCATGATTCTGAGGATGATGACGCTGAATTTAAACTAATGTTTCCGGATTATTATTCCGATGAGTCAGAACTTCCAGCTGACCGGTCAATTGAATCGGCAGTAGTCTATGCAGGGCTTGCTAAAGATTTCAAAAATATTTTTAGTGATAACATCAATGCTCTGACTGTATCAGAATTGTTTGCCGGAGTAATTGAGATGATGAAATCATTTGAAATAGGAAATTTGGGCGATGTGACATTAAGTCAGCGAATGCTGTCGGCAATTGTGTCTGGCTTTAGCCAGAACATGGAGCATTTTGAGGTCAAAGATTTCGAAAAGTTCAATTTTTACGGCATCCCTTTACTTGATGAAAGCCTAAAGGCAGCCAAAATATTTGAGAAGACAAAGACGAGGATCCACGGTTATCTGCAAAAGTGGCCCGAAAATGAGATATTAGGCGACTGTTTGAGGGAATCTAGCACTACATTTGGTATTCGAACACCTATAGCCAAGCTTCTTGTCACTGTTGAAAATCTATTAGGAAGTCTACACGAATGGCAGAAGGTTGCAAGCCACGAATATTCCGTTATGGATTTGATTGACACGATAAATAGTCTAATAATTTCATGGCGCCAGTTGGAGTTGAAAACCTGGTCGTCATTCTTCGAAGCAGAGAAGAAGAAGAGCGAAGATGAAGTTTCGAATCTGTTTTTCCACTTATATGGTAATTTGGTTGCAGTTCCAATCAGACTATCAGAAGTAGGAGATCAACTTGAATCCCACTTGCTTGAACTTGCCTCTGCGCTGACATCATTCGTTTCAAGTTCTAACATTGGCCAGTTTGAAACACGGTTAAGTCTCCTAAGTTCTTTTGCCAACTTTACATCTAAGCTGTCGAATTCTATGACAATCTTTATAGATGTCAGTTCTATCATCAGCGGTATTGTAAGACTGTATTCGCAGTTTCGTCCTGCTGTTGATGCCTCCCTCAGCTCGCAACGCAATGTACTAAACAAGGAAGCTGCAGAATTGATTATACTTGCAGGCTGGAAAGATACAAATTATCTTTCTTTGAAAGAGAGTGCTAGGAGATCACATCAGAAAATATTCAAATTAATCAAGAAGTATAGAAGTCTTCTTGATCAACCAGTTCGTCCTATTCTTGAAACTGGCCTAAGCGATGATCACGTCTTCACGTCCGGATTACAGATTACGTTTGAAATGCCAACACAGGAGTCTATGAGTGTTCAGCGCGAACTAGAATTCTGCCTACGTATTCCAAATTGGCATTTGCGTCCAGATCGACTGAAGGATATTCAGTCTACTATCTCCAAAGC
This sequence comes from [Lipomyces] oligophaga, assembly GCF_038497815.1. Lineage (NCBI taxonomy): Eukaryota > Fungi > Ascomycota > Lipomycetes > Lipomycetales > Lipomycetaceae > Lipomyces > [Lipomyces] oligophaga. Next base: position 660,016 of record NW_027117788.1, on the reverse strand, counting down.
TCATTCATACTGTAAGAACATTTTACATGCAAACATTCCTTCTTTGCTTTCCTATTCTTTGGAGTTAAACATACAACTTCGTGAATTAAGAAAAGAGACTCCCAACATATTAACGGCTGAGAACGAGCACGCTGTGAAATTTTTGAAGAATAGAAAGGCCAAGTTACTGAGTGAAACGCTTACCTCGCTTAAGCGTCTGGGCCTTCGATTTCGTGTGCGCGCTGATATACTAGAAAGCCAGAACTCTGTCTACAAGGTTATATGTCGAATCAAAGACATCCAAACTATTCTTCCTGATAATTCTTCTGATTGGCTTCTAAGAATCCTAGAGTTTATGCCTCGAGTTCGCTCCCTAGTGAATAATCATTCAGACGAAATTACTCCTGCCCAAATTGATAGGGGTATTAATATTTCTGAAAATTTGCTGCATATGTTGATACTGCAGAGAGAAAAATTAGGTGAAGCTGGTCTGGGTCAGTTGAAAAAGTTAACATTTGTCTGCGATGAGTTATCTGCATTGGCTTCGCAGTCTAATCATATTGAGTACTTCAAATTAAATTCTGGAAATTTGATCCCGGAAATTATCAAATCTTTAAAATTATGCATGGCGTTAAACACAATTTCTTTAGAGGTTGCGTCAAATCATGAGAAGTTCGCGAATGAGCCTGCTAGCAATGCTCATGATTTGATTCTTAAATTTCAGGACCTTATTTCGGCGTCTGTTGACAAAGTGGAAAAACTTAAAGTTCCGTATATATCTGGAATTTCAAGCTATGACTCTATGACAGCATTGAATAGTGTGAAAAATCTTGTTCACGAATACACAAGAGCGATCGATCAGATTTGTGCAAGTACACCTTCTGTTGAATATGTTTTCTATAACATTCGCGGTTATTTGCAAGACATTGGTATTCTTTTCACGCGCTATGAATTGCAGACTTCGAAATCAGGCAGTCCTTCAGTTTCCGAAGTGGAATCGTCACTCAGATCTCTTTCAGATCTGATCCTGGTTGTCGTTCAAAATGTTCATCAAATAAATGTAACATCAGTAACGGAAGAGCAAGATAATTGGCTTCCGACCTCGATTCACAACTCAATCAGAACTGTTCATGCTCTTCATATCTCAAAAGTCACAAACACTGTCGAAGGTTGTCTTGAGCAAATCAGCCAGGCTGATGTTAAGCAGGTTTCAGCTGAAGTGGCGGCACTCTGTGTTCTAGTAAAGCCATTTATTAATCTCTATCAACAATTCTGTGAAGTTGTGCTGAAAAAGATTGCTGCGCAACATAATGAAATAGCAAAAGGAGGATTGATTCTCATGAAGCTGTTTCAAATTGTGGGGATGTCTGGATATTGCTCACCGCACGATCCTAAAGAAGACGAAGACCAATCAAAAACAGACGCGCAAACAGGAACAGGTTTAGGAGAAGGCGAAGGAGAACAGAATATCAGTAACACTGTTGAAGATAATGAGAATTTTGACGATATATCTTCTGAAGCAAATAAAGAAGGAGACAAATACGAAGAGCAAGATGACAAACAAGATGCGGTAGACAGAACAGGTGACGAAGATATGGAAGGTGAAGTGGAGAGTCTTGATGGGGCGGAAGATAATGATGATGAAAATGAAAATGACGATGGCGAAGACAACGAAGAGGAGGACTTAGATGAGGAAATCGGAGATGTGGATGATCTGGATTTATCAGCTTTAGATGAGAAGTTATGGAATGGCGAGCAAGAGGAAAAATCGTCCACAGAAAATCATATTGAGCAACCGTTGAAAGACTCTACTAATACTGATGATCTTTCTGCCAAGAATGATGACACGAACACGAAAGAACAGCAATCCGAGGAAGAACAGAATAGCAACGATGCGAGCGAATCTGAAGGTGAAGAAGATGGAGAAGCTTTGAATCAAGACGACACTGTTGCTCAAGATGACGAGAGTCGTGAGCTCGATCCACTTGCTCCTGAAGGCGATGCTCTTGAGCTACCAGATGATCTAAATCTAGATGGAGAAGATGAGAATGAACAGGAAGGAGATAATGAAGATATTCCAGACGACGATGAAATAGATGGTCCAGCTGATATTGATGAGATACCTAGTCCTGATCCGATAGACTCTAAGCAAGATGATTTACAGGAGCAAATGGAGACCACTGAACCAGGTATGAGATTTTTAGTAAATATTTGACAGGCAAAGCTAATTAACTTCAGAAACTGAATTTGAAGAGACAGCACCAGATGAAATTATGGATGACCAACCAGGAGATCCTGTTGCTGAGGACCAAGAACTTGAAGACGAAATCATGGATGATGAAGACTCGGTGAAACCCCGGGATAAACTCAGTGAAGATAGTAAAGACCAGGAAAGTGAACTCCAAGCAAATTTGGATAGTGCAGGTCTTCAGGGTCCGGAGGAGAATGAAGACGAGGAAAGCGAAGCGACATCTAAGGGGGCTGAAAATGGATCTAAAGATTCTGGCAACGAAGCGGATTCTACAGATATAACAAATGAATTTGGAGCTGAACAGAACGGGCTTACAGCAAAGGATGAGGCAATCTCCGACCAAGACATGACGGATGACCGAATGGGAGATGATGCGGAGAAATCGACTGAACGGCAAATTGGCGATTCGTCTAAACAGTTTCATGAAACAAAACGTGAAATCGAAGAAGCTTCCCACGAAGAGCAGACTAGACAGAATGAAGTATGTTTTACACGTGTTAAACATGGTCTAATTCTAACAATAGTAGGAATCTTCCAGTACCTATCAGCATATCGATGATGCTGCGGCCAAGCAAGATACTCAGGCACTGGGAGCAGCTAGGAAAGAAGAGCAGCAAAGTATCGATCATTCGCAGGCTATCGAAGATCAGATAGAACAGCAGGTTGAAGAACAAGTTGGAGAAGTAGCAGACAAGGAAGAAATGGAGGCTACGGGAGAAAATAGAATTGAAGCTGATCCAAAGCCTAATGAATTAGCTAGTGGTGGAATTATTGGTGAAAGAACACGAGATATTGAAGTTGACGTAATTGATACCAATATTCTTGAGACAGCTGAAAGTCAAAGTAACCATGGACTTGATCAAGAGGATATTCCGGAGACCATGGGAATGCAAGTTGATATTGCAAAAGATCAGACTTTCCGTGGACTTTATGAAGCACGCGAGCTTTGGCAAGCTCATGAACGCGCAACTGCAGATTTATCAAATGCGCTTTGCGAGCAGTTACGACTTATTCTGGAGCCGACTTTAACGACCAAGCTACGAGGCGACTATCGAACGGGAAAGAGACTAAATATGAAGCGGATTATTCCATATATAGCGAGCGAATTTAAGAAAGACAAAATTTGGATGCGCCGAACGAAACCTAGCAAGCGCGCATATCAGATCATGATTTCACTTGATGACTCCAAATCGATGGGCGAGTCACGAGCATCCGATTTGGCGTTTGATACGATCACGTTAGTGTCAAAAGCGCTTGAGCGACTCGAAGTCGGTCAAATGTCGATTGTGCGATTTGGAGAACGATGTGAAGTAGTACATCCGTTCCAACTGCCGTTTAATTCCGAATCCGGTGCCCAAGCGTTTCAGTGGTTTGGATTTGATCAAACGAAAACAGATGTGCAAAATCTTGTTGAGAATTCAATCAAGTTATTTGAGGAAGCTAGATCAGACTCAAAGGGGGACCTATGGCAGTTAGAACTAATTATTTCGGATGGACTTTGCGAGGACCATGAAAAACTTAAAACTTTGGTTCGACGTGCGCGGGAACAGAAAATCATGGTAGTTTTCATTGTTGTTGATGGGCTGAACACGTCAGCGGCTGCTACGACATTTGGACAAGCATCATCTAGTTTCAAGCCATCTTCTATTGTAGATCTAAGTCAAGTGAGCTATGAAACTGATGCAGATGGCTCGATGAAGCTTAAGGTTATTAAATACTTGAGCTCATTCCCCTTCGAGTTTTACGTTATTGTCCGAAATATCACAGAGCTGCCGTCAGTACTTTCGCTTGTTCTTAGACAATACTTTGCCGAGGTCGCGGAGCTACAATCATAAATGTACATTATTTTTATATTATTCAATACCAGATCTAGATGCATTTTTAATTAATTTATAATAAATTACGCGTCCAGTTCCAAACTGTCCAATAAGGTGTCTATCAAGTCCAGTTGGTGATTATACTCCCGTTCATAGTTTGTTATTCTCCAGCCCGGACCTTCAATTAATTTTCCTGATTCATCAAAATCGTCTTTGATGTCGGTTAGAATTCCAAACTTTTGTGCTAGATATGACCGGATATCGTCGATTAGCTCGATTGTATCGGTTTCATCACGAGACCGAATACGTCGCGCGCTCTAGAATAATGCTTAGCCAATCAAAATAACCAGAGAATAGAAAGTAAGAAAGAAAATTCATTATACCTCCATGACAATATCTGCAAATTCAGGCTGGTTAAAAAAATAAGTCAGATTATTTGCAAAATGCTGGGCTGCAAACTGTTCAAGACGATCAATCCGGGTTGCCCAGCCGGCTCTCAAAATCTCATATATATCTGCGTATAATGGGGGCGGTAACTTCGTCGTGGTGTTATCCGGTAGAATGACTTTTTTCGATGTCGATTTCGAGTTCAAAGCAATTTCGGCCTCATTGGTTTTGGAAAGGGTAATTGCAGCGAGCGTTTTTAATTTATCCAGAAGTAGTAAATCGGCGGTGTAGAGAACATCGAGCGCTATCGGACCAGGAACATCAACTCTATCACAATACAAGTAACGCAGGACAACCTCGGCGATGTCGGAAGTAGTAGGAAGAGAAATGATCGGAAGTTGTCGAATTGGCATGAATGTCGAACTAGAATATTCACAAGATCCCTCCACAAATGAAGACGAAAACATTGTCATATAATAATCTGAGCGCATCAACATCGCCCGGTGTACTGGGTATAAAACATGTACATTTTCCTGCGAATCCGAATCAACCTGGAGAAATACATCTGCTGTACAATCAGAGTCCACATATGTATCCACATCGTCATCGTCTTCATGGGCGCTGTCTGAGACAGTGATGCATCGCGACCTGCCAATTATCTGGTCCCGAACAAACCTTTCAAAGTCATCCTGAGCTCTACGCATAAGCTCTGCCCGCTGTTCGCGTCGTTTCTGTGCAGAAGGGTCTACTAGAACTGGTAAAGCGTCTGCCAGATCGGACAAGCCAAGTTTACGCGCTGTACTGCTTAGCACTGAACTTATTAGTGAGTCTTTTCCCGAAGCAACGGCAGCTAAGGCTGCAGTAGGGTCAGACGCATATATATGACGAATTACTAGGTCAAAAGCTCGAACATCGGTCGAGGCTGCGAGTGATACTATACGTTTTGACTTCCACCGATCTCGAAGCGCTGTTCGAAAAACTTCAGATCGCGCAGCAAGAACAAATCTATGCGCAGAAATCTTGTAATCAGGAATAGAAGTAAATAAAATGTCCGATGTCTTATCGGGCCGAGACAGTAAACCTGCAAGATGTGCTGCAAAGGGCTGCGTAGGATCAACTGCTTTCGCGACGTCGAACTTGACCAGCAATTCTCGGATCTGCGTCGTTAGCGCACCGTAAATACATCGTGCTCCTTGAAAAGTATCACGATCGCAGATCGCACCATGCTGTAGCAAATACTGCACCACAGAAAAATGCCCGCAGATTGATGCGAGAATTAGTGGTGTATAGTCAAAAGCGTCAGTCGCATTTACATCCACGGCATACCGCTCTACAAGACCTTCCACAGCAACCACATCACCGCGTCGACAGGCCTCGCAAAGTTCAGCATAATGAGCCGCATTGTCTAAATCTCTTGATTTATTGTGGCCAGCACTAGAATCAAGGCCATCGGACAGTTGCCGATGACGATAGGATGATTCATATGGGGAAACCTCACTTAGCGTCATTTGAAGATCACTGGTTAGATTCGATGATGCGCCAAACTCCTCATCAAAGTCGTAGGCAACTGCATTTTCGATCTCCATTCCTAAATACCCAGCAGTTTTACTCCAGCCAGTTCAAGGCATCGTACCTGAATAAATTATTCTAATCCATCAAATATAACCGAATACTCTAAATATCAGATAGTAATAAACCCTTATAGCTGTAATATACTTACATAATCAATCATGTTACATCTTCCAATTGACTAAGTAAAATTTAAATTCAAACTACTCTTTTCAAACATAATTTACAAGCCATATGACGCCCTACCGATCTAATCAAACACAAAATCCGTCGCACGCGCACAGCGAAAGTAAACAAAACTACTCTAGTTCCGAGGCTGCTATATCTCGCTCGTCAACGGCGACAATCGAATCAGCAGGTTTCCATACCTGAAGAAGATTGTCTTCTGCAGCACTGGCCATGACCCAGGGAATAGTGGGACTCCAGCTAAACTCGCTGATTCGGTTTGTATGGCCACCATGAATGAAGAGGAGCTCTGGTGGACCATCCTCTGCGTCTTCTGGAGTCTGTTCTTGACCGATACGCGAGACGTCCCAGATGATAACACGTCTGTCATGACTTGCAGACGCAAGAATAGTTTGGTCATGAGGAGACCACTGAAGACTCGTAACATCATCTGTATGACCCTGAAGAGAATGCAAGCAAATGGACAGCTTGCGAAGGTCCCAGAGCGCAACAGTCTTGTCAGCCGAAGCAGTTGCAAGAATGTACTCGCTTGATGGATTGAAAGCTATAGCATTCACAGCATCTGAATGAGCTTGAACTTTCTGTGACGGCGATGAGTCAGAGCGGGTATCATGAATTTGCAGGGTCAGGTCATCCGATACGGAGCCAAACAGTGCTTCATGGTGAGAATGCCAGGCGACATCGTTGACAATAGCAGTATGAGACTTAAAAACTTTCGTACTCGAGAGCGTAGAATTCGATTTTGAATAAGTATTGATATCCCACAATGCAACAGTAGTATCTTCGGATCCTGTTAGCAAATAACCCTGTTTGTGAGTGTTCCAGTCCAATCCGTATCCTTCCTTGGTATGACCGACCAGGCGCATTTCTGGCTTACACACTCCAGTCGGCTGGAGCGAATGCTTGGTGCGATCGAATATCAGCGCATCTCCAGAAACACTCATCGTGGCAATGATGTCAGGATTCTGAGGCATGTAGCGGGCGCGATTGACTTCACCTTCGTGATCAATTCTTTGGTTGATACTAATTCGAGATTCCGAAGGTGCATGGCCACCAATTTCTAAAGATTAGCAAGTCAAATGGAAATGTCTGGACGTATATATACCTTCTTTTTCCTCGTCATACTGTTTGAGATCAAGAGCTTCATCCATGTTTGGCAGATTGACATGTGCAATCTGTAAATAGTTTTGGTCATAGCCACTGGTGTGTGTACCCAGAAGAAGACGATGTGTAGTATAATTCTTACCGGGGTGCCTTCTCAAATTAGAATCATTCAGAATACAAATGACCAAGACAAAAATTTACTCACGTCTCTTTATCTGGAAACCATTGTGCAGTCAATGTAGGCCATTCTAGAGCGGAAGATATGACAAGATCATACAGGAACGGGGAATTTTTTTTCCAGATTTTGTATTCTGACACATCAGCTAAAGCGCGACAAAATGAGTATCGGCCATACCTTCATTGATGATTTTTTCACTGACAATGTTTTCTTCCGCGATTCTTTCTTGGTCGTCCACTGCAGGCGTTAGTGTTAGAGCAAGCGGGTAGCGACCGGATAAATTAAGCTTACTCTCGATATCTGGCTCAATTGTATCGCCTGCACTTGCTGTAGTTGGAGCCATTGCTACTTTATGCCACCGTAAATATTAGTGAGCAGTATCAAGATTAGATCCGTAAAAAGATAAACCAGGTTTTAAAGTCGAAAAAAAAGCAAATCCAGCGTAGAGAGCTCCTGAAGAAAACGCGTTGCTTGAATTTGACGGAAATTCGAACGCGCCCTTGGATCAACCTAACCCTTGAATGAGCGAGGTTTAACTTTTCAATTTTGTTCTATAAAAATATTAGTGTTTGGAAAAGATTGCGGACAGATCGAAGAAACTTCAATGAAGTCTTCATTAATATTATCAGAATATTTAAGATAGTCGATATGGCGGCTCGGAATGCAGACAGTAAGTCAATTGGCAAAGCTTTTAATAAGTCTACGATCTCACAGACCGGAGCTGCAAGCCAGAACAAACATGTATTCTATGTCACATTCAAGTCGCCATTCATCTCGCTTTTAAAACGTGCGAAGGATAAAGTTGAGAAGTTACATTCTTCGAAAAATTTTTCAAAGTCAAGCACACCTTCGATCCAATTCGTAGGTCTTGCAAAAGCAATTCCAAAGACATTGTCGCTTGGACTGAGGTTCAAAGCAATGGGATATGATATGAAAGTCTACTGCGATACAGTTGCAATTGTGGAAGAAGTAGAAGCTGAGGACAAAAGTTGGATAGAGCGGAAAAGAAACGTGAGTCGAATTACAGTAAAAATTACGGTTACAGGATCAGTTCCATTAATTACGACTTGAACCATCACAGCGAACTATCATCAGAGTAATTCAGGCTTTTGCAAAGCCGCTGGCATAACTGACGCTTGAATCGGCCAGACTTTTGCAATGACTGCTTTGCTTATACTGTACCCAGCAGATTTTTCCAAAGCTATACTTAATAGCGTCTTCTTTCTTGATCTCGCCCTTGGCAACTTGCTCGGCATCTCTCGTCCCAGGCGATGGCAGTCTTTCCTCTATTGGTAGCTCAATGCCTTCTTTCTCGCGCAAATATTCTACACCAGCTAGAATGACACCAATTGGATGACGCCCACATATCGTGTTACGAGTATGTTCTAGATACTCAGTCCACTCTTCGTGAGACCCATCACTGGCAACGTCCATGCCGAGATAATCCATCATTTCAATAGACTTGTAGATAGGAATATCCGGCTTAACGATTTGTCTCAGGTTGTTTGGACTTTCAAGTCTGCGGACTCTAGAACATCGCGCATCTTCTACATAATTTGTGAATTGGAATCGTGCGCCCCAGTGACAGAAATCAGACGAAATCACAAATCCGTTCGAGGGATCCTTTATATGTTTTGCAAGAAGTTTTCCAAACTCCTGCTCACTCTTTTTATTTAGCGCCCCGACCATGATTGGTACGATCGGTCTGATTCCTTCGGATGATCTATCATATTAGGATTTAAAGAAGCAAGTTTGATTTGAAGCACTCACAGTGACATCATCTTGTAAATATAGGGCAGATGCATTTCTAACGAATGTTCTTCTTCATCCACGGTTCTGGTCATTTTCTGGAATTTCCCTGATTTGTCGAGCTCTGCAATTGCTATTCGTCCTATTAGTGGTACTCTATTCTTTGTAGTACAAATCTTGAACTTACTGTCTGTATCTATAGGTAGATCTCCTAATGGTGTTTCATAGACTGTACATCCTGAAGTGGCGCATGAACTAAGATATACGTGATGCGACGGACCAACCAGGAAAACTCGTTTTCTAGCCGTTTTTGAGTTTATATCAGTATCGTTCTCATTTCATCTTGTATGTAAATAGATCTCTCCTACTCACACCTTGGACACGTCCCATGACTTGTAAGCCCACGCCGCCGTAGGCCCTGAATACGAGTATCCTGCATGTCTATTTCAAATCAGAATTATCATTCTGCGCCTCCTATATCACTTCAAATCGAACTCACGGTGCTATTACAATTCGTGCTCCTGGAACGGGCAGTTGGCCATGTTCGTACGATGAATCTGGCACGTTACCCAGAAATCGCGTTAACTGCTCATCCAGCGCTTCCTTGTCTCCCAAGTACCATGATCCGGCATGCGTCGCTGTTCGCTTCATCGTGATATTTATCTTCCGAAGTTTATCTTCGTTCAGGCTCTAATCCTGAGGTCTTTGTCGTCTTCTCTTCTGTACTCAGATATCGTCTTCAAACCTATAAATCTGCCACGATCAGTCTTTGCTGGCCGGTCCTCCTCCTTATAATCTTATAATCGTCAGAGCGCTGTTGGGACTTCGGCCATCACCAATGCCTCATCTCGGCCCTCCTCGCGTGCAAGTCCAAGTACCCACGACGGATTATGTAATACTTATCCAGTAATGGCAGTTGCAGCGTATAATTATATGAACGAATGAAAGTTCAAATCCGGTGGAGTAGTAGGCTAAATTTATACGATTTACACGCTTGTGCTGTTAAGATTACACACAACCGTCTTCCACAGGACTCCCTTAAGCCCTTTCAAATGTCCTTTCTCAAATATAACTACTTCCTCACATTCATCATTTTCATTATCAATATCAAAACCGTCGAAAACTGGACCATCTTCCATTTTTCAAAATAAACTGCTTTTCGTCTCATATCCTACAATACCTTTCGTCAAAATTTATACAATGCTATCGTCCTTGCTTCCAAATCCTCCGTTGTTTACTGGGATCACAATCACTCGCCGCTCGTCGATTTTATCGTTCGTCTGTTGTGGCGCCCGTTCGGATCCTGCGGTATTGATTGAGACAGATCGTGAGGATGAAGAACTTGTACTGTACTGATAGTAATCCTTAGAGTTTTGCAATGCTGCATAGCTCTCCCACGTCTTGGTTTCCTCCCGGATCATATCCTGGAGTTTAATTTTGACTGGCGTCGCCACGCTCTCCCCAAATCGTCGCATCTCTCGGCCCAGAAACTCGCTGAGCCCTTTTAGTGGACTGGAATACTTTGCTCCGGAAGTCTCTGGGGTTTTTGGATTTTCCGCTGGTGTCACTGGTATGTCTTTATCGGTGACTTCGACTTTGAATTGGAGCGGAGCTGAAGCTAATGTGTTATTACTTGCATCTTCAGCACCCCCCTGTTCGTTCAATTGGTTGTCTTGGCAAATCATTCTATTCTGTTGATTTTGGACAGATTCATGTGTCATTTCAATGATCGGAGATGTAATATTGTTTTTGTTAATCGACTCAAAAGAACAATTATTGGCAGTTCTTTTCTCATCCGCACTAATTGGTGTTAAAACTGCAGCTTCAATCAGACTCGCTGTCAAAGAAAGTTGTTGAGGCTCTACGTATAATGACGATGCAGACTGACAGCCTGCAGTTCGAGCCATTTCTTCTCTATTGAGGGAATAATTCATAGACAATCGGTAAGGTCTTGTGCAATAACCAGGAGAAGAAACAACTTCTTGAATCGATTTTCTCTCAGATTCAGTAACGCCTGACTCAAGTGAGTCAATTAATTCATTTGCTTTGCTCTGGATCATGTCATCCGATGAAACCGGAGAATTGGGAATCTTAAGGAGGTGGGTATAATCTTGTTTAGGTCCATGGATGTTTTTGAACTTCGATGAGATCTTCAATCTGTTATTTTCATCAGAAATAAATAATGCATCACCTGAATGGGATGTTGACTTAGAAATGCTGGAAACTTCAACTGGTTCATTGGAGGGGTCAAGCGAGCTAAGGAAATCAGAGATAAATAGAGGTCTACACCCACTCTTGTTAGGTGGAGTCGATGTATGCAGAGGAAGAAGCGAGGACGTTGAAAATGCGATGTGCGGAATCTCTGGAAGACTATGATTTGCTGTAGGCATTTCGCCAATAGATAGGTCGTCGGGGTGGCCGTAAATGATGGAAGAGTCGGATTTATATATATATGACTCGTTGGCAGAGTACATGAAAAACTTTGGCTTTCCAGATTGTGCGTAACGCGGGATAGGCGCAATTACTAGAAGCTGGTCAGATTTCTCAGTAGTGGAAACAGATCCACGAGCTAAACTTGTCTGAGATTCTAATTTAGAATTTGAGCCTGAATCTTCAATGTCTGCTACGTCAGACACAGACATATAAAATTCATCAGCATTACTGATGACTAATCGCGGATTTGCCTCAATCGAAAAGGAGTTGACTTCATCGTCGTATGGAAAATGTTCATCACTTGAATGATGTTCGTCAGAGTGATAGTAATTGAACTCATTGGGTTTAATGACAAATTGACATTCTGCCGCGTTACTAAATTCTTCAGTGTAAAGAATACCCCGCCCATAAGAATGGCTTAAAATAGAACATTCGTCTTCAAGATTTGACATAGACACTGGGGGATGTATGGCGGATAAAATAGAAAGTTCTGCTCTAGCTTCTCCTATAGAAGATTCCGATTCGTTGCTGAAATTTTCGATTGCCGAGTCTTTACCTACCTTATCAGAAGTGAAAATGACAGAATAATCGGCCTGTTTCAAATAGCCGATATTTTCAGAAAATCTTGAGTTTGTGGTCACTTCAACTGATTTGATGTCACAGTGTTTAGTTGAATGTTGATAAAGATGATTTTCGACTGTACTGTCTTGGAGAATCATAGGGTTGTCAGGGCAACTACCAACGTTAGACTCACAGGTCTGAACAAACGAACTGCATTTCGTTACTTGCTGAAACGAATCTTTTCTTTGGTTGCAAGGTCTAAATCGAGGAACATAAATTGTGCCGTAAGGCTGGTTAGGATCTTCAAGCATGGAGCTGGTGATGGATTCCGAAGGTAAATTTTCTTGGGTTTCTGTCTGCGAGAGCTCCATGGATGGCTGCGCTCCTTCAGTCTTCTCTTTCGTCGGAGGATTGAGAAATAGTCTAACAGCTTCAAGGTCAGCTGCTAGGACCATGAAATTGCGATAAACGTTCATAAATTGGCGTCTAAGAAGACTATGATTGCGCTGACGGCTGAGGCCTATACTAATACCAGCAATTTCCGTGCACATTATTTTCATCTTCAATAGCAGCTCTCCGATAACTTTGGCAAGCTCATCTGTCGGTTGAATGGTGTTTGTTATTTGTACCGTCTGCATCATAAAGTTTGCCGTTAGATTGGCGATCACGTCTTGGTACTGAGCGAGGGCAAGAATCTGAATGTCATCAAGCGTCTAGAGCTACGTTAGTGAAATGGTAAAAGAAGCAAGAACTGAGAACTGAGAACTAACTTCGGGGAATGCGCTAAGCGGAGTATATAGGATCAACTGAGCGTCTTCAGCAGTGAATTGATATGGCGCTTGTTGAGTGTCTCTTTTTATTGGAGATTTTGATTCTTCAGCGTGAGAGAGCTGGTTGTCATAGTAACATAGACGAAATGAGAATAGAAGAGCAAAGACTATGAATAAATCAAAACTGGACCCTGATTCTGAAGGGAATTGTTGAGGAGTTAGAGTAGGCTCATTGACTTCAGTTGCATATATCTCTTCACCGATGTTCGGCTCCACAGGAAAGGTAGGCAATATTTGGCTACTAAGCGATTCAGAATTCTGAGTAGAATATTGAATATTGACAGGAGCTGCAGCCTTCTTTTTTGTGCGTTTAAACAGCTTCGTGATACTCACGGATGACTTTCTGGAGACGCGCTATCCGCATTTGTGTTAGTTGGGTAGCTTCATATTATTTCCAAGACATCAGAAGTGTATACCTTTTTGGCATTCGCAGCAATTCCAAATATGCGTTTGGTGCGCTTGATACCAATAGCTACGCCTAGCATGAAAACCATGATAAGTATAACTGCGAAGCCAAGAAGCTGACGAACGTAAGTTCGTGAGACTTCAGTCAATAATTCAGGATCACGATAATCAAAGAAGGTATAGGAAAAGAGCCACTCTGCTGTATCGTAGTCCAAGGGTGGGGGCAAAGGTCGAGCTGATGACATCGCTATCTCTGATCTGAACTGGCAGATATATTTCTTGTATTTCTTTCAGAGAACAAAGAAAAACTGAAATACTTTCTGAATTAGTAGGCCAGGAGTGCTGAAATATGCAACCATGAAGGGAAACGCAGATAGAAAAAAGATTAGAAATGAGGTAGAAATGAAATCTACTGGGAACGGAAGTATACATAGAGTAGTATAGGAGTAGTAACACAGATTGGTATTTCCATAACTGGCTGATCTTTGTTTGCGCATTGCCTAATTGGGTAATTGGTTTAATTGACCTCCATGATGGAAGTGTTTCTCAATTCACACAGTTATATGGATATACAAAATAAAATGTTCTAACCAAGATTATATACAATATACACAAATCTAAAACTATCATGCGAATACAAAGATCAAATTCAATGCAAATATCGCCCAACACCATCTCAGCCTTCCGATCTAGCTGTACGTATTCAGGAACACCAAACGAATCAAACATACATATAAATATTAATATAAAACACTTTAACGTACACAAAGGTATTGAAAATCACGAAAGGATTACTCGAATACGAGATACAAAGAGTTCCAATAGCTTTGGAATTTCTATCAATTCAGGCTTCGGAGGTTCACCATTCTTGCCATTTCGTCGATTTCTTCTAGCACGAGCACGCCGTTCATACTCAATGGGATCCAGTTGATCTTCATCATCCTCTATTTCTTCATCTGACGAGTCGGATTGATCCGCAGCCAATTGCTCCAAATCATCATCTCGCAGGCCGAAATCCTCACCTCGAAGAAGCTGCGGTAGAGTTGCTCTCCATTCTGCTTCGTCGACCGCTTCATCCGAATCAGATTCTGAATCTCCAGCCGGAGTCAGTCCATGGGGGCCACTCTCAGCTTTCAAACGATCACGTAACTTGTTTTCACGCCATTGCTTCCGCAGCTTTGTCCATTCAATTAAGCAGTCGATCTCTTTCAAGAGATTCCCTTCGCTAACATGAACCACACCATCTGGTCCAGCGATACCACGAGAAATAGCGATATGGAATAATTCGTTCATATCGATACTCGTTCCAGGCCCATCTCGCAAAAACTCTAAGATGGTTTCAATCCAAGTCATCAATTTGGAGAAAAGTCCATTATCATGAATGTGCACATCATGCACAAATCTATAAAACGCTTCCTGGTGACGCTCGCATAGATCCACAAACTTCTGAACCAGCACATTCGCATCAGGATTCACTGCATCACTGTGACAATGCTCAACTGTTTTAATTAAGTCATTGACAAAGTCAGCAACATCTGTAACAGAATGGTGAACATTGGCAGATTTATATACTTTCACCAAAGGCTCATAAAACATTGTAAACACGTCTTTAAACAATTCCAGCGTTACACGCTCTGTCGTGAGGGCCAGAATTAAATCCTTATCTCTTTTCCGAATCATGAGTTTTAGAAGTGATTTCAGATTGGAGAAATACCGAATATCTTCCCCAACCTCAACGGAGATGTCTTCAACAGCAAGATTCCAAGCAATCCAAGAATTTATTACCTTGCCAACCGTGATGTCATCCACAGGCGGTGAACTTATTGCGTCTGATTTTGCAATCGCGACAATAATATCAATTTCTTCGTCTTTCTCTTCCCAGTGAATCTGAGAGCGAATATCTTGTGACCCATCTACGTATTTCTGTATTCGATCGCAGAGCAGGTCGTCATTTAGTTTTTTCCGCACTACCGCAATCGCTCGATCTTGGACTTTGATATCTTCATTCAAAGCAATATATAAAATTCTCTGTAGTAGGCTCTTTTGTCCAAATGGCTGCGCCAGAAATAAGTCCAGTACAGCTTTCATCATGGAGACAGGATTTGAAAACCGCATGACATTCTTCAAAAGCCCATAAGGAATTAAACGATGAATACGCTTAGTCTGAGCCAGCATTTCCGAAGCGTTATCTTGACCAACAAATAAATGATAAATAGTTGCAGCAACCTCGATACGAGCCCATTCGACAAATTTCTGATATTGAGGTGATAAGTCAGCAATGCGTTCTTTTTCCCGAATTTCGCCGAAGAATCGCGAAAGTCCGTCTCTCTGAATTAAATCCCGTTTGAACTCAGCCATGTAAACATCAAAATCTCGTGCTCGCTGAGAAGCAATTTGCAGAAATTTATACTGCTCTTCCAATCGTAGTGCATCCGCGTCTGCGCGTCGTTTAATGTCAAGCTTCTCATCAGGAGTTAATTCGGTACTCGAAAATTCATGATTACAGAGAAAGTCACGCATTATCTCGCTCTCAGCAATTGCACTGATGGTGATCAGATTTCGTAAGAATGCTCGCAAAGAAAGTCGCTGTTGTTCACCGATTAATCGGATGGTGTGTTTCTCCTCTGGAACTACTGGTGAGATATGATTGAATGTAGAAGAGGATGAGCGCGGGGAAGCAGACGGAGAGCCAAGATTAGGAATAGGCGAGGATAATACCGGTGTGCTCTCCGAAATTTCTTTCATAGATGTTATCGATCTCTTGGATAACATGTTCCTCATAAACTGAGGTTGACTTGCAACGTTTGGTGAGCCTGTCGATGCAAGGCTAGAATGGTCTGAATTTCCATGAGATTGCGAACTGTGGACACTGATGGCATCATCGACAAGTTCCCCTGATGATTTGCGAGTATACACAGCTTCGTAATTATCATCGTACTCTTGCGTAATATCAAAGGTTGAGGCAGGAGCAGAATGAGATTCGGACTCATCGGTCACAGTTCCCGATAGTTTATTTTTCATTGGAACACGAGGAATGCTGCGTTCCGGAAACGCATGCAGAAGCTGCTGATACAGCGATTTGAAATCCGAATACCTCTTTGAAACATACTGCTCTCTACCTTCGTGTGTTGTACGAATGATGAATTCCTGAATATGTGAGAAATATATAGATTTCGAATCGCAAACCAACTTACTAGATGGGTACCGCCACGTACACGACGTTTATTTTGGACAACATTCCGAACACCGACGACATTAATATCAAATCCATTGATAGGTCTCCCATCCGTCGCGTTCTCGATCATATATTTTTCTCTTTGATCAGTGTCACTTTTTTCTGCCGCAGACATCGAGGAAGACCTTTCTCCCTGTGCAGCTTGTGTTTGTTCTGGGTCTATCATTCCAACACCCTTCTCGATCCCGGATGCAGTTCTTATACCAGAAGACATCATGACCTCAATCATTTTCTGGATCTTGTATGCGATGCGCATTCGTTTAGTCTCCTCTGTACGGTCGTCAGAAGTGCTAATTTTCTTTTCCGAAAAAGATTCCCAAAAAGTCTGAACTTTATCTTGCCAGAATTCTGTTTCTTTATTTTGGTTGATAAACGGGAAATTACGCACATAGTTGACAAACACAAACCGTAAAAAAGGGAACTCGCTGTCTTGAATCGAAATTTCTGTCACTTGAGGATCATCGACTTTTTCGGCCTCGTCATCTAGCTTCGGACTAGACCCACCGCCAAACAGTCTCAGACGACGACCAGCTGCTCGAGCAGCTGCCATGCCTGAAACAGGCGCACCAATTTTTTTAGGTGCTACTTTGCGAGAATTATCGGCTCTGAACGGCGATCCGAATCGCTTCAAAGCATCTGGTTCTTCAAGTAGTGCACGCACCTCTTTGCTGAGTTCCAAATTTATCAGCTCCTTTTTCAAATAATGTTCTTGCTGACCGGTGAATATAAAGCTGGACTGCATAATTTCTCGGCCTGTGACGTTTGACAAGGTATGTTTAGCACTGCTCGTGTCTGAGGAGATCGCTACTGGTGTTGTTCCTGCGGGAGGTCCACCTGGCTTTACGGTGGCTCCAGCCATAATTCCAGGCCCTAGAACTTCAGGAGAAGCCATGAGTCAACTCGGTTATTGAGATTTCGTTTTTTGTACGCAGTCCAACTTACTGTTAAAAGGATCAAGGCCGACGACAAGTTCTGTACATCCCTACTTCCGGCGGTGACGAGAGTGATATCAAGAAGGGGTTTAGTGCTAGTTGCCCACTCGCTATCTCTAAGCGAGCAACCTTATGTAAATACGAACGGCTTCAGATGAAGTATTCAGTAATCCAAACAAAAAATTATTTCTGTCAATTAAATTGAAATTGTTGCTTATTAAACTGGAATTAATCTTCTACAGTGTACGTCTCTCCGCGCTTTCCGAACGATCGTGCTTCACAGCCGTGGATCCCGGACTAACTTATTAAACTTAACCTGTCGTGTAAAGTCACAACCACAGTTGAAGTTCTTACGAACGAAATATGCAATTACAACACCAACAGTAAAAAAGCCTTAGAAAATGCAGTATAACAAATAAAAAAAACTTAATCCGAAACATCTGAACATCATTGAAGCATACTTTTTATTACTTCGCTCCTTAAGCTTAGCGTCGCTCGGTTTTGCCATTACCTCGTTTACCAGCGAATAAATGTTTTGGCATCGCTTCCGTGTAATGACGATCTGCTTCACCCGCGCGACCAAGTCGGTTTCGTTCCCGGCGATGTAACTTCTCAATCCGGTCTGCTTTCCGGCGAAGTGAATTTGTTCCGAGGCCACCATCGAATCTGCTTGTCTGCAAAACAGGCTGTGAATCTTGAACAGCAGCCGAGCGTGAGCGTGATCGCTTGGCTTCTCGCATGACGACATCAACACCAGCTTGCTGTGCCTTAGATGCAGCGATTGCAGCATCGCGTTCATCTGTTCGACCTCGGATCTGTTCATCGAACTCTGTCGTATCGATATGGATGTCCTCCAGATGCTCTTGCATGGCGGAAAGACTCTTGCGCTGTTTCGATCGAGGAATAATCGCACGGTTATGTAGAGCCTTGCGCGAACGCGATTCACTCATGATAAGTTTTTTCTTCTCTCGAATCCAAGCTGCCTTCATTCGAATGTCAGCATCCTCCTCGGTCTCAAATAGGTCTTCATCATCAGTATCATAGAACCCAGACGCCTCTAGACTTTCTTCTTCTCTCTCGAGCTCTTGTAACTTGCGACCGATGTCAGGGTCAAGAAAATCGTAAACGTTTTTGCCATCTAAAAGCTCGGGAATTTTGTCATTCTTCCAGTCGTCGTCTTCGAGCAAATACTTCTCTTTCAAATTAATGTTGTAAACGCCGGGCCCACCGTTCTCGGCTTCGATGTCTCGCGCTAGTTTTCGACGGTTGGGATCATTAGGATCATATTTCTGCATAGTCTTCACAGCTTCAGGAATAAAGGGAGCCCGGTCTTCTGGATTTCCGCGCTGAATGGTAGGTGTGGCAAGGTGAATGCGGTTAAGAACATCATTAATCTTTGTACCCTTCAATTTCTGATCAACACGGGAGGCCAAAAGTTTATCGCAAGCGGCATTGCGCACTTCCATCAAGTTCGTTTCCTGATGGCAAGATAGAGTGAGAAGCTCAACAGCAGGATCAGCAGTGACAGTATCAAGAAGGGCACGGCGCTCTGGATCAAGATCTTCCGGACGCATAGCATCAATTTTATTGACAACGACAAGAACGGTCTTGTTTGCAAATAGAGGCTTAATCGAATGGAAGAGACCGACCTGGGCCTCGACCGAAAATCCACACTGCTCAGACAGATCCATAAAGTACAGAATGCAAGAACGCAGGTGAGCGATAGCGGTGATGGACTGCATTTCAATGGTGTTCATTTCTTCAAGAGGATGATCGAGAATCCCAGGAGTGTCAATTGCTTGATAACGCAAATATTTATAGTCAAAATGGCCAACATATAGCGACTTGGTAGTGAAGGCATAGGGCTGGACATCCACATCTGCTCGAGTGATAGCTTTCAGAAAAGATGACTTGCCAACATTGGGATATCCACAGATGACAAGAGTGCGGGTGTTCGGGTTGATAGCAGGAAGACGGCCAAGATGCTGACGGACCTGCTCGAGATATAACAAAGGATCCTTGAGACGTTTGACAATGGTCGCCATGCGACCCATAGCAGCACGCTTCAGCTGCTTACACTGAAACAGTGATTGGCCGAATTTGAGCAGTCGGACATAATCTCTCGAGACTTGGTCTATCAGATGCTTTGCCATGGACAGCTGCGAAAGAGCAATCTTGTAATGGTCACGATCATACAAAGTATTGAGCAAGTCCTGATGGAAGGGGTGAACATCGTCTAGTCTAGGAAACGAGTCGACTATTTCCTGTAGCTTCTCTGTAAACCCATCGGCCGTATACCGAACTTTGCGCATATAAAATGCACGGATTCGAGATATTTTGAATCCCGATCGGATAACAGTCGGGGTTTTTCGCTGCGTTCGATTGAGAACTACATCTAAGAATCTAAAATTTTCGTTAATTTGCCAATATCGACCAGAAAATTGTCTCAAGCTCCCTACTCTGTCGAATTCGGAACAGGACCTATATCCTTCCAAGTGACCTTCATTCTAAGCTTTTTTGATCGCAACAGCAAATGACTTTAATTCAAGGCTGGATTCTATTGAAAAGATGGACCACAGTAAAGAATGAAAAAATTAGTTAGCCAGCAGAAGAACAGTCCAAATCTGCGGCGTGTCCCAGTTGGGAGTTTAAAAATTTTTTCCCAGCAAAATGAGAGATCAATGGACAGATAGGCATCACGTGAAGCTGTCAGGTGATTATAGACATCATGTGATCTTGTTGGAATACAGCATAATAGAAACAGTAGGAAAATTAGGATGGAGGAAGTTAAAAGCAAACAAGAGTTACCGATTGTGATAACAGAAGGACAAGCGAAATTGAAGAATGGCAGGAAACGAAGCTCCTCGAGGAATTTTAAAAAACCCTCCTCCAGCGGAGATGTACGAAAAACTTCCGCCCCCTGTTGATCGAGAGGTGCTTATGCGAAATACCGAGGTGAACGCATCATTACATGGAGATCATTCTAAGATGGATATCCGTCCGCTTGCGGTGCGAGCCGCAATGATAAACAGTGATCCTGCGCATGACCACGGGCATACGAGTGGAGCAGCGCTTGTTCGAGTTGACGAGAAGGCTGCTGGTTTGGCGGCAGAATCAGGATCGGCCGATCCTTCGGCGGATCAAGCCGGCAAGAACCGTGATCAAATGACAGAGGAGGAAAGAGTGAAATGGGATGAGGCCAATATATATTTAACTGAGCAAGAGCGAACAGCCAAGATGAAGATCACGGAGCCTAAGACCCCGTTTGCGCAGAGTGTAGATCCATCGGAGCTGGTCGACTACAGCGACAGCGAAATTGAGGGAATGACGTTGAATGGAATTAATGGACATAGGAAAAGAAGAGTCAGTGAGGAAGTTCCAGAACTGGATTTGGGTGATCCAGAGGAACCAATTGATTCGGGGATAGATACAATGAACAATGGTCGTATTTTGAAGGAAAACATCGAGCCTGACTTGGGCGCAGGCAAAGAATCTACAGAGAGTGAAGCTGGGCAAGGAAGTGAAGAAATGGAAACGGAAGAGGAACGGCACAGACGATTTGCAGATATGCGGAAAAAGCATTACGAGATGAAGGGAGCTTTGGAACTTGCACACCAGTTAACTGCTAAAGTGGACGATGAGGAGGAGGAGGAAGAGGAGGAGAATGAGGAGGAGGACGATGGGGAAGATGAGATGGATGCGGATGATGAAGAAGAGAATGGAGATAAATAGCTGCTACGAGTGCGAAATATATATAATAAATACAGACAACCTGGGAGCATGAATGTATGGTATGTCCGCCGACTCTGACACTCGTCAATCATGAGAAATTAGCCGCCAAAAGCGGACTCCGGACGAGTTCTTAATGTCGACGCAGATGGATCTTCGCACGAAAATCATAAGGATTAATCACAAACACAAAATTAAAACCTGTAATCAAACAGGAGTCTGGTTTGCACTGTCTAATGTGCGTGTAGAAGAAGAAGAAGAGCAAAGAAGGAGCACAGCAACACTGTGAGGACAAAGACTTGGAAAAATTTGTGCTTTGCGGGGGTTGGTGCCGTTGTCGCTGACGCTAGTCTGCTTTCCTGTACAGGCTGTGTTTTGTTCTGTGTTTTGTACCCCAAAGAAGGGAGTCAGCGGACGGGGTAGGAACCTGTCGGAAGAGCGCTAGGATCTGACAAAGAGCCGAGGATGTCGGATAAGGGAAAGTGGGAGCGGCCGGTGGGCAAGTGCGTCATAAGACTTTTTAGTTAGTAGGCGGTACGGGAATGGATTGACGGACCATAGTCATCGGAGAGCACGGTGTACTGTGTGTGCGTTGCTTTGCTGTGCAAAGCAACTGGAGGCTGTCGAGGAGGAGTAGTAACAGGAGCGGTTGTGATTGGACGGCAGATAACGCGATATCGCGTGTGTCATACAATGTTGTGATGTTGTACGCAAGTACGCAAGATCACCTTTCTTTCTACGATAGGCCGTGGACAAAGGCATGTGCGACAAGTAGCCTGACTGCACGACCAACCGGCGTCGGCAGGATGATTCGATTAAACGACTATGAGATTGGGCCGATCAAGTCTATCGATTATTGTGGGGTGGGGACCGCCAGCCTCGATCGATGAGGAAGTGCGGCGGCTGGGACCAAAGCCGGGCTTCTCCAGCAGCACCAGCAGCAGCGGCGGCGGCGGCGAGCTTGTTTGCTTGCTCAGACGACGGACTAGACATCCGACGGAACAGTGGGAACAGTGGGAATAATGGGAATGTGCAAGCAGAACAGACAGATCAGTCTGAAGAGAACGACGAAAAAGAGGACATTAGAGCAGTAGAGCTTAAAGCAGTAGAGCTCAGAATAGTAGAGCAATATCTGCTGTTGCAATCTAATCCCAGTAGTCGTCGTTTTAGTTGTGGTCGCAATCGCAGCCAACTGGGATCGTGCCGATCGACCTTCCGCCCTGCTCGCGACACACGACAGTCGTCCTGTCTGTCTCAAAGTCGCCGGAGTCTGCTGACTTTCCGTTCCCCTCATTTCTGCACTGTACAAACTAGCTCCTCACACCACTTTGAAAGTGTGGGGAAGCGAAACATGGGGAAGCCATAGGAAAGACAAACATTGGAATATAAATAATCTCTGATAGTACCTATGTTTATATTTTGCACAAATGTAGCTCTCCAGTTGAGTTGACTTGCGTTGACTTGCGTTGACTTGCGTTGCGTTGACTTGACTTGACTTGAGTCGACTTGAACCCCTCTTTTTTTCCCGACTTTCAGTATACCCGCTGGACTGGTATACTGCTCGATTACTCGACAGCAGCATAGTTAAGCGCTCTCACCCTTTGCCTTCCCCCGCCGCCACTCCGTCCAGGCCCCGATCAATAGTCCCACACTAGACAGACGTCGACTAGCAGTTCTCAGTAAGCGACTCCGACGCAGTCAGAGATCAAGCACTGGCTTTGCTGTTTCCGCACTATTATTAATTTGGTTCTTTGTTTTTCGTTCCGCTCCGGGTTTTTTGTCTTCTTCTTACTCTTCCCTTTCTTCCTTTTCTTCCTTTTCTTTGTCTGCTTTTTCCTACATCATCGTCTCTTTTTTCCGTCCTTCATCTCCCCTTCTCACGCTTGCTGGTCTGCTCCGCCCTTCCTCCCATCCCATCCCATCCCACCTCAACTACTAAAATGCCACGTGATAAAATCACCAGAGTCTCGCTCGAGGAGTTCCATCGTCGAGCCAGCTCGTCTCTCGACGCTCCTCCGTCTGCTCCCGCACCGCCTTCGCCAGCTGCTCCGATTTTGCGAAAACGCATCGAAAAGTACCATCGTGCCTGTGCGAAAAAGATCACTGCCACCTACCGCTCGCTGTTTTTCTCCGACCTAGTCGACCAGCACTCTACTCCCATTCAGCGCTTTTTCCCCGAGTCGCTCTTTGATCTCTCGGCCCATACGGCCTCGCCCCTTCTAGCTTCTTCAGGGTCCTCCGAAACTGCTTCGCCATCCTATTCGCTCTATTCCTCACCCTCTTCATCCTCGTCCGGCCCGACTTCTGCGCTTGCCTCCCTTTCGGAGTGGCTCCGAGAAATTCGCAGAGTAGCCTTTCTTCGCTCCCAAGCCGAGTCTGACTCAGATCTACACCCTACTAAGCTTTGGGACGACTACACCCAGGCCTACTCCTCCTTCAAGCAGTCTTCTTTGACTGCAAAACTATATAACGATCTTAGTCGTTCTCAGGTCTATTTATCCGAACCCGCTGACGTCGCTGGATCGTCGATAGAGGTAGAAATGTCGGCAGATAAATCCTCTGAGATTGGGTCTTCTGTGAGTCCTGCTCATCCTACCGCCCCCACCACCACCACCACCTCCACTCCAAATTCTCCTCTACTCTTCTCGGATCGTGCATATCCAGCTCCATCTGCTGATCAATATGCTGCCTGCAAAAATCTCCAAGGAATGGGTGTCTGGGATTCCTTTGGTGTCTGGCGCTGTCTTCTACGCGACCCGTCTTCCGGTGCGTTTCCTTCCCTTACTTCCGCGTCTGCCGGCAGGCTCCGTTTGTTTGACCAGTTCGAGTCATATCTTGAATGGAAGATTTCGCAATCCGAGTCGGTTACAGATATAGCGATTCCGGATACTGTGTTGCCTCAGAAGCAAGATCTTTCTTCTACCTTCCCGCTCGCTTCTATTCTAGACTCCATGGCTTCTTCCTTCCCCGACCTTTCAGTGCAGACCCCCTCTGTCCCGCCATTCTCTAGCACCATGGACGTTTCCAAATCGCGTCCACCATCTCCTAATGCGAAAGTGGTCGGTAAATCGCAATCATACACCTCTAGCATAGACCAAGATGGTTCACGATATTCGGCGTCGGTCACACGCACCTTCTACGACGACGGCAGTTTTACCGAATCAGTTGACAATTCTCCATCATCATCATCATCATCATCGTTAGATATATTTAACTCAACCGCAGATTCTGATCCGGCAGTGAAGCGTGCAAGAGATATGGTCAAATCTCTATGGCCATTTTCGGACGATAGTACCGCCGACAACAATAAAAAGCGGCGCGACTAGAGTATTAAAATAATACTTCTGATAGCTTAATTTATTTGCTATTAGATAGAAAAGCTTAATATATTTGACATTGTTTTTTGGATGGTGTGGTATATACGATGATGTTTTTCGTTCATGTTAGATCTGGCGCTTTAGTTTGCATTTGAATATATACATTAATATACATTAACCATTATATTTATCATCTTCTACTACATTATTATCATCATCGTCGTCTTAAATCTTTCGTGAGTAGCTTCAATAGCCACGGCCGACTGATAACGGTTACGGTTTCCTTCTCCAGGAGAGCACTGGTCTGCTGTTCATCCGATTCGTCAATGACGTAGATGTGGCTCCAATTTGTAAATTTCGACGGTGGAACGGGGTAGCTTTGGACTAAAGTAGCATTATCATCATCATTACCAGCACCATTTCCATCTCCATCAATATAGTCCTCAGTAGCGTAAAATAAACAAGATGGTACATTCCCATTAACGACGTTGAGTGCAAGTGCAGGAGTTTCTACACAACACACAGAGCATGCTCCCAAAAACACAAACAAATGAACGACTCCGACTAAATAATGTTCATCGTGTTGATTGGCGTGCTGCTGATATCCTGCAGTATTATGGTTACCCAAGACAATGATCACTTTTGAGCCATCTAGATCTCGATGTCGACTCCGGATAAATTCATACATTGTACCGCCCCACTTACTGACTCCTTGAATCACCTCCGATCGACGAGTTGGATTCTTCTCGCTGTACGGCAGCCACTCAGGTAGCCTGCCCTCGGAGATTGAGATGGACAGAAACGAAGAGTCGAGACTTGGAACTCCGAGTGCAAGCGCAAGTAGCGCCTTGATCGATCGAGACTTTCCAGTCTCATCAAAAATGCAAATAAATCGTAAAGTCTCCAATAACTTTTTATTTGGCCGGATGATAAATATCTCTTGTTCAGTATGTCCCTCTCGTACTCCGTTCCCAGACACGATGTACAACTCTTCAAGCCCATTCTCAAGATACATACCTCCGTTCGAAACAATTAGTTTCTTGATCTGGGCATCGCGCGGCTTCTTGAAACCGGTGGTGCACACTGCATACTTGTCAAACAGCTTGCGGCCGTTCGCTCGCTTTTTGGGTGCAGTCCTAGAATTAGCCGGGTCTCGAAAATATTCAAATAGTCGAGCAATCACACGATGGCCCATTAACCCATCTGAAGTATCTTTTTTCGGAGATGGTGTTGTAATAGTGGTTGCAACTTCGAAGCCTATCTGATTCCTACGTGCGGATTGAGGAGTTGTCGCTATTGCCGCAGTGGACAGGGCCTGTGGGACAGGAAGCTCGAATTCCTCAAACTCGGGAAACGCTTGCACAACAATTGAGGGAACATAGCGCCGGTCAAAATATTGATTAAACTTCGAACTCGGTATGTAAATGTTGGAAATTGACTCTTCAAACTCCATCATGTCGGATACTTGTTTACTGTTAACACGGCGTAACACAACATGTGTATTTCCGCGAATACAGATATGATTTGACTCGGCACCTTTAGTCAACAAATCGACGATCTCGTACATTTCCCTCTGCGGACGGCTAACACTGCGCACGATGTCATGCACTCGTAGATCAAGACTTTTTAAAAACTTGATGTCCACAAGCGCCTCGGACCCATCATCGAATAGAACATTCGTCTTGTACGGGGTCACAAGATCAAGAATCTCGCACGGATAATGACCCTTAGAGTCGCCTTTCCAGAACGCTAGCGCTCGCAATGGTGCGACGATCGTACTCAATGTTGTGGTGGTTGTGAGTTTGGTAGGTGTCTCAGGAACAGAAGCTTCTGCAATAGAATGTTCTACAACGGAGTCATGTTCTAATGCTGGATCAGTGATATCCATCGGTGAACTGAGACTCGATCCATCTTCTGCCTCTTGATCGTTATCTCTCTCGCTATCTAACATGAGATTTCCCGTATCAGTTCTCAAAGTAATATCGACCGGCGTATGTGCCGCTCCAATTGGGGATTGAGACTGTGACTGTTCATTAAAATCAAACGTCATATCTTCTGGTTGCCTTCGGTCTCTTAATTTCTTACGTTTCGTATTTGAAAAAATCAGTAAACCACTCCGGATGTTCAGCTCGTCGTCGGGATGGTTGAGTTGGCTTTCGTTCTGTGCCGTATTGAATCTTTTCACCGGAACTGTCATGGGTATATTGGGCGATGAAGATAGAAACTGAATCGGTAGACTGGTAGAGCGTGTTGTGGGCTGACTAGTAAGACGAATCGTAGGATGCTTCGCTGTGGACGAGGGAATATCAATCACCTCACTCTTCGCATCATCGCCGGAAGGTCTGGGCTGTTCATCGATAAACTGAGTAGGCAAATCTCCAGAACCAGTAGGAAATTTCTCAGGACTCTCGTTTTCGGAATCTGATACATGCGATATCTGCGTCGAATCCGCCAGTGACGAAAACGTTTGCTGATTTTTCTCTTTTGGCCGTTCAATCGAGACAGTTGGGATCTGGCGCAAGTTCTCTAGAGCTTGTTTGGAATGCTCGCGGGCCCGGGATAGCGCAACTGGTCCTGACTTGAATTCATCGTCAGAGATATCGAGTGCATGCGTTGCAGATATAATTGGTAGAACTGGCACATTAGATACCATTGGCATACTAGGATGGGATAATTCTTTAGGAACATTTGGCGATGGCGACTTATTCAGTTGGAATGGAACCATAGTCCTCGGAGGTGAATCCTCAAATAACTCTGACCCATTCAACAGTTCCGGCCGAGGGAGTAAGCGACTTCCATCTTCTTCCTGTCGATCTGGCTGTGAGTCAGAAAAGAGCGGCGACGTAACGTGAGGTCTGCGTGGAGAACTACTGCCGTCGTCTTCATGCACGGAATTGGCATCTAGCTCACGAATTGGCGTTCGAATAAGACCTTCAAATTCAGAAACTCTATCAAACGATGTCAACTCCTGTTCCTCCTCATCCTCATCCTCATCCTGATTTAATATCGGAAGCGTGTCACTGATCTGCGTACTCTTCAGCTGCTCAAGAATCCGAGATGAACTACTAACGGCCTCTGAATCTGGAATCTCCCGGCCCACTGCCTCGCCATTACTTTCGTCGACCTCGCTGATTGGTTGTGTATCCTGCTCCTGGAAGTTAGATCTGTACTCGTCCTGCCACCCTGCTTGTCTTTATCTTGTACTTTTAAACTCTCGCCTAAGTATCCTAATCTCAGTGCGTGAATCAGTTTCGAATCAGGAATTGCTGAATCGGGCTCCTCATCGCTTTCCATATTGCTCGCAACCAATATAGTCATTACAGTCTCTACTTTTGTTTAGACTATTTTGCGTCTTTTACTAGGATG
The DNA here is from genome assembly GCF_038497815.1 of [Lipomyces] oligophaga. Taxonomy (NCBI): domain Eukaryota; kingdom Fungi; phylum Ascomycota; class Lipomycetes; order Lipomycetales; family Lipomycetaceae; genus Lipomyces; species [Lipomyces] oligophaga. The sequence continues at coordinate 631,988 of NW_027117788.1, read as the reverse complement.
CGCCGCACTATTTTCCGCAGATCTCTCTGTAGAACTATGATTCAATTATTGTTAAGTTGCAAGAACTAACAAAACACGTTCTTACAGTAAAAATTAATGAGTTAATCTTGAATTAATATTGCAGTTACCAAAGATGAATTACTAGCTAACTGAAAACAAACTCCTCGAATGCTCAATGATCCAGACACTCCGTCGGACTAAGACAAAAATCAAACAACGCTAACAGAACAAACAAAACGAACAAAACAAATCATGAATCAGCAGCCCAGCCATTTTCACTTATAAACTCGCTGCATGCTTCCTTTAAGGCCAAGTTCGGTCGCAGATCCGCTACAGATAAAGGTTCTCTTGTCATCGGATCGACCGGGTTACGTTTCAGAAATTCCAACAACGACGACCTCTCAAAAGAACAGCCGTTTTTGGTGATAACTGGATCATAGAAAATCTCAAACGTGATCGGATCAATCATATGACCGGGCACTTGCCGATCTTTTTCGTCGTCGAGATGTGCAAACACAGTTTGCAGATTGCGGAACCGATCATCGCGCTCGAATCTTAAACTATCGATCTGATCTGATAGTGCGCTTATGCCATCGGGGTCTAGCTCACCATTATCAGAATGATTTCGCAGTTGCCGAACCTTCGCATCAAAATCCTGGTAAATCAAATTCTGCATGTCTTGAAAAAAATTCGACTTCTCCGCTAGTCGACGTCTCTGATCCCGCTCCCAAATCGCCTTTTTGGCACGTAGGATGAAATCGCACATATTCCGTGCCGATGGTGATACAGTTCTAATCGCAATTTCATATCCTTCTTCTGCTGCTCGAAGAGCCTCTTTTGGTCGGCCCAGACCTAAAAGTGACTGTGCACGCTTTTCATTGGTTAGCCCGCGACCTTAAGAAAGAGCACGATACATACGTAAAAATCTGCCTTCATAAGCAACCCCTCATTGTTTTTACAAAGCTGAACAGCTCGATCCGCATCATCCAAAGCATTGTCATAGTCCTCGAGCTTGATTCGACATAGAGCGCGCTAACAGTTAACGAACAGATCAGAATTCAACCAAGAGGAATTACATACATTGTTGAAATAAACAGGGCTGGAGGCATCTTTCGCAATACTAATTCCATTAATATCGGTCCCAGCGATTCACTAAAATATCCTACGCTTTTGTATATTCAACTACTGCACCATGAAAATCTCCACGCTTGAACAAGTCATTTCCATTCTTTGAAGAAACTTAGTTTACTCGCTTTGTCAGATGGCTCTACTTACCACTTTATGAACTTCTGCAGCGGGCATCATATTTCCTGTTGCTGAGAAGGTACTAGCAGGCTGCTGCTTTATGGTGAACAGACGTTGATTGCGTGACCATAAAAAATAGGCCGAAAATGCAATTACTAGTAATATATAAATCGCAGACAAAAACACTTTAACTCTACCCGGACTTAGATTATCAAGAATTTCCAATCTGATTGTACTCGAGACAAGCAGAAATTTGTTCGTCAGTTGACTGAATTGTGGTCGGAATTGATCCTCTCGAAATCAATCCTATTGTCTAAAATCTTTTCGAAAAAATTGACATTAAAATCTCATGTAGAATTTGTTTATTGTCCACTGTCTAGCACGGTCTTAATTGCTGACTATGTGGTCTCCAGACCTTCAAGGAATTGGTTCTGGGAGTTTCGAGAACATCGGGTACAGATGGCTCAGGAGTGTAAAAAGTTAATTAATTTGGAAGTAAGAAAACAGATAGACACGGAAATGGATTCGAAAGCGATCAAAAACGAAAATTAGAGAACAAAAGGAAATGATACAGCCAAATTCCGCCAAAACAAAATGCTAAGTAATGCAAGTATACTACAAAAAAAGCTAATAAAACCATCAATGCTCATTCCACAAAATTCATCTTCATGGAATCAAGGCCCATGCCAGAATAATCTATTTGATATTGTGACTTATAAGTATCCCACAATCTCCGCAGTTCCTTGCAGTATTGCTCGTGATAAACATCGATCTCAGATTCAGTAGGATGAGAAATGTATGGAACATGAATCGGTTTACCGACAACAAGGGTGATTGGCCGTCGATAGGGCATCAGACCCCAGTCGTAATTGAACACACCTCTCGCGTGTAGTAACGGAAGAGTGAATCCTGTGATTTTTTTAATAAAATTCTGAATTTTCCATAGCTTTGAAGTTTCATTTCCTCGTATCTGCTCATATACATCATTTTCACCAAAACTAAGTATCGGAACTAAGCACGTAGGCGGCGCTCCTGCGGGCGGTAGACTTTGCATGGCTAATCTGACAAAACCTCTTCGCTTAGATATAATGAGGTCTAGTCTGCCTGGCTCAGCTAGTAATGATTCTCGGGCTCCACCAACAACTATGCAAATTGAACGATTGAGTTTCAACAAAGAACTGCATGACTTTCTGGATACTGATGAGATTCCCAAAGACAGTAAATAGTCGCGATAGAACTAACTGCGAGTCAGATAAAATCTTCGCACTTTACAATTGTGCATCACTTACTGGAAGCTTGAAATTCGATTCCAAGGTTAATAATGATACTGGGATACCCCGAAACAATCTCTCCCAGCCCGCACCTTCAGTGCCGATAGCACCAAACGCACCAAGACTAACAATTCCATGAGGATGATATCCGAACACATATCGTGGTCCAATATTCGAATTCTGCTCTGTAGGAGTTCTGCTTGTATTGGGAGATTGAGATTCGCGTTCGGCACAAACATTATTCGGTCCAACGACAACAGGCTCTGGAACTCCAAATATCTTCATTATTAAGCGTTCATAACGTCCGCTCGGCTCCACTAGTTGGTTTGGGAATGATGGCTCGAGTTCTACCTCTCGATGGATCGTGATTGGAAAGTAGTCACAATAGAGCCTAAATATCGGAAGTCGTCTGATCAATGGTGACCTCGTCCGAAAAATCTCGCCATTTTCGGACGTTTTGTCAATAAAGCAGATGTAGATTATGTATACAAACGCAAGAGGCCAGAATGGCGGGAAAGAGGCGAACAAAAAGAATATGCCTATGCAGTACGGTAGCGCAATCGTGTGACTGCCAAGTCAGATCTAGAATGACCAATTCAAATTAAGACACTTACAATAGAACTGCAAGCATCTGCAGTCGCCTTTCCAGCGGAATGTTTAGAGGAGCAAATCGGATATGTTTAGGTACTCTGCTCGGTCAGTTAGGATCATAATGACCGCATAAACAGCAATGTCATCAATCATACGCTTCTCTGATCTGCTCCATGAGCGACTGACTGTCGGTTTCTTCGCCCTCGGTCATGATAATAATATATTCCGAGAATTTGAACAAGTAAAAATATAAAAGTCAAATTAAAATTGTGGAGAACCAGGCAACAAGACTTGGATTTACAGAATCAACCTAGTATCGTACCTGATTGGGAGTTGTAATTAATTGATCGACGTCTGCGGATGCCTCTTTGATCAGAAGTATCTTTTGAAAGCAAGAGATAACCTTAGGAACCATTTGATCCATTCAATTCATTTCAGATAATGATAGCCGAATCTAGTTGTAATTAGCGATCAATAAAACACTTTTGAGTAGTAAGCTGGGTGTGTCAATATTTTCTTGAATATCGCAGTCCTGACAGAACTGCGCGTCATCAGCTGTCCGTCAGTCCAACATATTTATAATGATATTTACTCTTTTTTACTTCAGCATTGCATTTTATTTTCGTCTAAATAATTAATTCTACATTCCTTACATGTGTAATAAACTAGCTTTACATTCTGTCTCTGCTGCGGTTACATACGCTCACAAAACCACTATTAAACTCTTGACTATTCTTAATTTATCCTGCTTTCACTCATTAATAAGCTATCTCTATTCATCAGTTCATACTCTAATCATCTGATTTCGGCTCTAATTCTATGTTCTGACGTATTCGTAACTTACTCTGTCTCCTTCGCAACAAACAGGGTATGGGTACACTTGGATCAATAACATAGTTCCATTATGTTCAAGGAAGATTGGTCAATAATTCGACAATCATAATTGTTCAAACCGACGAGCAAAGAGAATCATGAGCAGCGTCAGTCCGACGCCAGATCAGGCGACTGTCACAACAGAGAACAATCCATCAGCATTTTTGTCACAGATCATTGGAAACAAAGTTACCGTTAAGCTGAGCTCTGGTGTCGAATATAAAGGTATACTACACTCCGACTACAATTTATCGGACCTGGTAGAATATAGATTTATCCTTGAAGAAAATATTGTTAACTCTGATTCCAGGTGACCTGCAATGCGTTGACGGATACATGAATATTGCGCTGGAGAAAACACAAGAGCTAGTCGATGGTGAACTCAAACACGAATATGGCGATGTCTTCATTCGAGGATATAATGGTCTGTGGTCCTACTAACTTCATTTATTTCTATTTATATGGCGATTTTAGAAACTAACGAATTAGTACTTTACATCTCTGCTGATGAATAGTCTGGGATACTGATCTTTGTGCACAAACATACATCAAAATCCGGTAACTGAAGATTGCGGTTAATTGTGTACCTTCGATCAATGACTCATTACTTAATTGTATTATAGCTAATGGTAATTTATCAACTCTATTCTTGGGCCAATTGATTTGCCTACTATTATATTTCGTAGCCAGCAATGAACTGAATACATCACCTAATTGCCCATACGGCCAGATAGTTCCCTACCAATAAACATTTAGACGATTATAGTATTAGAAAATTTTAACATAAATTTACCGATTGAAAAAATTCAATAATACTATTATTATTCGGCTATCCAATTTCTGAATACAGTGTTCCTATAATAACTAAGCAAACCTCCTTCAGACAGCGCGGCGAGTCCTGCCGCGCCTACCGGGCATTCTAGTTGTACGCAAAACTAACAATCAAATCCCTTTATCGAACGAAACGAGACTGACATCAACGATCAGAGTCATAATTGACTCCAATTCTGCTCGTTGAATACGGTTTCGAGCTGTATTGAGGATAGTTAAAGGATTTACCGATCTGTCGAGAGGTCAAAATGGATATGCGCATGTTCTATCGCAAAGATCCTCGGACGCTCATGATAGCGACGAGTGATTACGCGCTGTCCTTCCATTGCGTCGACACAGACTTAGCGAAGTCTTCTCAGTATACATCCGATAGCATTTACGCAGCTGACTCTCGTGATGGGACCCGCAGCAATTCCGGTGTTTCTCGAGTACAAGTCGATTTCACCACCACAGACACAATCGATATGACGGACTTTACCTCGTTGAGCGGCCGGCCATGCTATGGCTGCCTGGGTTTGATTGCAGTCGACCATGATGTTTTTCTGGCAGTTATTACCGGATATTCGAAGGTTGCGGAACCGGTTCCTGAAATGGAAACTGTTTTCAGAATCGGATCGGTAGAATTTTTTTGCGTTTCAAGTTCGACTTGGGATATGGAACTTCTCGAGCGAAGCTATACACCTTCAGATAGCACTACCTCTTTAGCTTACTCTCGAGATGGATATGATATAAATACACCTGCTGCAAATTCGAACCAGTCATTTGTCGAGCATCCTTGTATTCAACTACGGAAACTGTTGAGTGATGGCTCGTTTTATTTCTCAAACGACTTTGACCTCACGAGCCGAATGCAGTCTCGAAATGCAGATCCTTCGTTTGATATTGATGGTTTTGACGCTACCTTTATGTGGAATTCTTATATGATTTCAGAACTTCTGAAGTATCGTTCACATTTACAGGAAGATGAAAAGTCAGCTCTAGATCAATGTCGACTGTTGACCTCTGTCATTAGAGGATTCGCCGAAACCGTCAACGCAAGACTCGATTCCAAAAATCCCGCAAAATTGACTGTCATTTCCCGTCAAGGCTGTCGCCGGGCTGGTACAAGATATAACGCTCGCGGTGTTGATGATGAGGGAAATGTCGCTAATTTTGTCGAAACCGAAACTATTGTGTATACGCCACAGTGGTGTTTTTCGTACACTCAGGTGCGAGGAAGTGTTCCCAGTAAGTTGATCCAATCTCGTTTTCTTTTTGGTTGATTCTAAACAACCTTAGTTTTCTGGGAACAAGATGTGCAATTATTGAGCGCAAAAGTAAACATTACCCGTGCATTTGAGGCTACACAACCAGCCTTCAATGCCCACTTCGAGCCACTGGTATCTAAATACGGCCCTGTTCATATTGTCAACCTCCTTTCCGTAAAGCCAGGAGAGCAGGAACTCACCCAGCGATATCATAAGCATATTGAGATGGCCGAAAGCGGCGAACTCGCTGAACAATTAAAAGAGACTTGGTTCGATTTCCATGTCGAAACCGCAAGAGCAGGTTACGCTGCAGCAGACCGAATTCATCGATTTTTATACGATGATGTTCAGCATTTTGGATATTTTCTACATGATAGAGATGACAAAGCATTAATATCTGAGCAGACTGGTGTTTTTAGAACAAATTGTCTTGATTGCTTAGACCGAACAAATTTGATCCAACAAATCATTTCTCGAATGGTGATGGAATATTTTTGCGAGCAGAATCTAATTCGGCCTGACCAGGAATTTTTTGCTCGACATTCAGTGTTATGGGCCGATAATGGAGACCAATTATCAAAAATATACGCCGGGACCGGGGCATTGAAAACTAGCTATACACGTTCAGGAAAAATGAGTATTGCTGGTGCTATTGCCGATGCAACGAAATCTGTCAGTAGAATGTACATCAACAACTTCGTTGACAAGGGCCGGCAAAATACGATCGACATGCTACTTGGCCGACTTGAGCGGCAGGCGCGAGTGCTTTTGTTTGATCCAGTGAATGATTTTGTGGCTGCTGAGCTCAACAAGAGGCAAGCCGATTTTACATCTACAGATACGGTGTCAGTGTTTGCTGGAACTTTTAATTTGAATGGATTTCTGTATGACGGAGATTTGTCACCCTGGCTGTTCCCTAAAGATTCTGGAATTGAAACTCCGGATTTGATTGTAATTGCGTTCCAAGAAATTGTCGAATTAACCGCTGGCCAGATTTTGAATGCGGATCCTGCTCGCAGAGAATTTTGGGAACAGCAAGTTCTGAGAACTCTCAAAACCCATGACGATTACGTGTTACTCCGATCCGGCCAACTTGTCGGCACAGCATTATTTTTATACGCGCGGGTTTCAAAAGTGAAGTATATTCGAAACATCAGCGGTGCAGTCAAGAAGACCGGGCTAGGTGGCATGGCGGGCAACAAGGGTGCTGTAGCGTTCAGTTTTGATTATGCATCTACGCGAATGTGTTTTATAACGTCTCATTTCGCTGCCGGGCAGTCAAACGTGGTGGATCGAAACCGGGATTTCAAGACGATTTTCACGGGGACTAGGTTCCCGCGCGGCAAGCAATTGCATGATCATGATACAATAATCTGGCTCGGTGATTTCAATTATCGTATTGACTTGGCAAATGAACAAGTTCGATCGGAGTTGCAGAGCGGAGAACTGGAGATTCTGTACAGAAATGATCAACTGAATAAGGCTATGTTGAACGGCCAGGCGTTTCAATATTTCGACGAAGCGCAGGTTCATTTCAATCCGACATACAAATTTGACAATGGAACTGATGTATATGATACTTCTGAAAAGCAACGTATTCCGGCATGGACAGATAGAATTCTTATTCGTGGGTCGAATATTAAACAGTTGAGTTACAACAGCGCAGTGGATGTGAAATTTTCAGACCATCGGCCGATTTACGCTTCGTTTAGCGTGACGGTGTCGACGGTCGATGAGAAGTCGAAAGAAAAGTTGCAAAAGGAGTTATATGCGAAACATCGGGGTCAGGTAGGCGCGAATTTACTAGATTTGGCGGAAGTGAATGGGCTACCTCCGCCGAGCACAGAAAAACACCAATGGTGGACGGAAGGCGGGCAGAGCGCGAAAGTGAGCATCTTGCCACCTGGACCAGATATGATTCTAAATCCCTCGAGACCAGTAAATCCATTTACACCGACCGCACATTCGGATTTTGTTCCACAGAGCAGTAATAAACCACGAAGTTTTGTTGGAGAGGCGAAGTCGCAGTCGAATCAGCATGCTCCTCGTCATCTGCAACCTGCGGGTGTTCATCCTCATCCACCGCCGAAACCCAATTCGCTACATGCGTCTTCTGTCTCACATGGCCCTCCTGCTCTGCCGGCGCGGCCGACGCTTTCGACCACAAGTAGCTCTGGAAACTCTGGAATATCGAAAGCTACGAAGGGTCTATTAGACGATGATGTTGATCTTGATACACCTCTGGAGACATTTTCTGTGCGGACACAGACTTCTACGGGTAGCAGCGTGAAATCAAACGGAAGCACTTATTCCACATCTAGTTCTCAGTCGTTTACTGGCCTGCCATCGACCAGTACTAGTACAAGGACCAGTACTAGTACCGCTCCAGTTCTAAGCACGAGCACAAGTGCGGGAGATCGACGAGCCGATTTCCCAAGCGCATCACTTCCCAAAGTCGGCTTGCGAGCAGCACAGACATTCGGGGGTACAGCGAGCTTCACCGCAACTAAGCCACCTGCGCTGCCAGCACGGCCGACGCTAGATATTTCTCACCAGGGAGGAAACTTCATGAGTCGTTCTGCCTCTGTTCGATCACACGCTAGCCTATCAACTCATTCAGGTCATTTAGGACCAGCACTACCGCCTCGACCGAATCGCGCAATGAGCACGTCTTCTTCAGGTGCAGGTAGCGACCACCCAGCATCATTGTTAGACGACGATGACGGCGAGAAGACGTTGAACACAACATGGAAAGCGCTGGCCTAGTTAGATACTGGTTTGGACTTATGGAGCTAATTTATCGGTAAGACTTTCTTGTCCTGTCAAGTGTAGCTAGTTTTCTGGCCTTTTAAATATACATTTGTTTTATGGGTACTTGAAGATAATTATGAGAGACGGCAAGATGAGTAGAGCTTAAAAGTTGATTATAGCTAGATACGAAGGGTAAACTAGCAAGCCGAGATGTGGCAATAATAGTGCCAAAGGGCTAGGAGAAAATAAGGACAAACAATAAAACCAAAAGAAAAGAGAACCAACAGACCGGGTTATTAATGGAATTAGATAAGTCTGATATAATCATAGTAAATTGGATTTAGTAGAATTGAGGATCTATTCTTAAACGGAGTTCAATGAAATACATGTGAAATATCGGGTTGGGTGTATTACTCATGAATTATATAATCTACCTTACTCTTGTCTGGTGATTGCAGTGAACAAAATCATGAAACCTTGTTGCAACGGCAAAGCGCGACAAAAGTTGCAGAGTTCAGCGTGAGCAGAAGAAAAGGATATGCCAAGTGCTACAGTTCGAGGTCCTACGGTGATCTCGCCAGTTACTTCAGACGATGATATGGAGTCAACAAGCGTAGTCGACCCTCGGGATGAGATTGCTGCAGATGAAGATCTGCTAGAGGACTTACCTGGTGATGTGGACTCGATTGAGCTGATTCAGATGCGGATCAAGTCCATACCTGCGCTGAAGTTGGATCGGTTTGAAAAGCTTGACAGCCTTTGTTTGCGCGAGAACCTGGTCGAGGATATCGAAGGCCTCGAATCTGTTGGACCGGGGCTCGTGGAGCTGGATCTCTATGATAATCGGATTAACAAGATCGAGAGTCTAGGGCCGGAAGAAGGAGAGCATATGTGGGCGAAGCTGGAAAATTTGGATTTCAGTTTTAACAAGATCCGTAAGATCCGGCATATTTCACACCTGAAGGCACTTAAAAACTTGTACTTTGTGCAGAATAAAATCTCGGTTATTGAAAATCTTGTCGATCTCGATCGGCTCGATAATCTTGAGTTGGGCGGGAATAGGATTCGGAAACTGGAGAACCTGGAAGGGGTGCCGAATTTAACACAGCTCTGGGTTGGCAAAAACAAAATCACCAAGTTAGAGAATCTAAGCCGCCTGCAGAATCTACGGATTCTGTCGATCCAGTCAAATCGGGTTACAAAGATTGAAGGCCTTGAAGCTTTGGGCGCGCTCGAAGAGCTTTATATTTCACATAACGGGCTTACGAAGTTAGAGGGGTTGGACAAAAATGTGAACCTGCATGTATTGGACATCTCCAGCAACGAGATTGAACATATCGAAAACCTTTCGCAGCTCATAAATCTACAAGAGCTATGGGCGTCGTCCAACAAGTTTTCATCGTTTGACGAGATCGAGCGGGAGTTGAAACACATAACAACTCTGAATACAGTCTACTTCGAGGGTAACCCTATCGAGAAAGAAAACAGGCTTACGTATCGCAATCGAGTCAGGCTCGCGCTGGGAACTGGGATTATCCAGATCGACGCGTCTATGGTAACCGAGTCGCAAACGAGTATACGATAATGTGTGCAGTTGATACATTAAAATATTAGTATATCAGTATATTAATGGAAGCTATAGCAACCACTTGTAGCCTATGAATCGTAGAACCTGAAGACAAACGCCGAGAAACAACCGAACGTATCCTACCGTACCGAGCCGAACCGAACGAAGCAACCCAAACCAAAAATAAAAATAAAAAAAATAAAAAAATATCATAAAATGCGATCTTCTGGAATCATAGGAGACGCGGCCTGCTCTCCCGAGTTGCTATCAGTATTCGACAGAAATTTTCGGTCTGACGCCGTAGAAGTAGTAGAGGTCGTTGATGCGACTGAAGAAGCAGACACCGACCGTGGCCGCATCGAGGAGTCAGGCTTGTTTGTGATAGAAAGAGTGTCATCGACAACAACAGGCGAAGTTGTGTCTGCAGTCAAAATGAGAAATTGTTGAACTGGATTCTCAAGTTCCAAATATTTCATCGTATTTGTGGACATTGTGATACGATATGCTATTGTATGATCTTAATTGAAACGATACGAAGTTGTTTTATGATGTCCTGATGATATGATATGCGAATATGACGACAATGACAATGACTACCAAATCAAAGAAATCACGTCCAAAACAACTTACTGAGCAGTTGCCGGCATCGACGCCTTTATAAAGCCGACCAGATCCACTGCTCCGCACTCACCGCATCCCACCGACAAAATCACCTCGTCCAGAGCCAGATCAGTTTATCTCCGGCCGTTCCTCACTTCTCTCACCCATGTACCTTACGAGGACCACCGGAATGACATCACGTGAAGGAAATCTCATCACATGATACTGCACGTGCACTCCAGAGCAAGCTTAGTACCAGGCGAAAGGCAGGGATGCAGCCATTTACCCCGCCAATTTTCCGACTGAAAGTCGGTCATATGGCGGAGCTGGAAAGAAGGATGATGGAGCTACAGCTTTGGAAGCACTAGATTAATGGCCGTCATGTTTACGCTCGTCGTAAGTTCGTGCTGTTCTTGAAGTCTAGTACTCTGCAGTAAACTCGTTATTTTACCGTTCTGCAGTCAACGACATCCATTTCGTTCCTACACTCGATATTCCCATCTTACAGCCGTATTTTTGCTCATCGTAACCATTAAACAAATGCCTGTATGTGAAGACAACATCACCTTCCGTAAACCTCATCACATGATTTTCATCTCCAGCTCTCGCATTTCTCCCGGAGACTGATCTACTAGACTCCGCAGATCCCGACAATTTGCTTATCTGTAGCGATTCATCACACTCTAGTAGCAAATTTCCACTGCGCTCCCCATGGCTTCCCCACATCCCACATATTCTACTGTTCCACCTTCGCTGCTCTTGCTAAATCGCCTCGCTTCCGGTCGTGGGTGAAATGCTACCCGAAATATTCACAGGGATAAACCGCTTCGGCAGTGACACCCGGCTAAAGTGCTCCGTAAACTTGCGCGATACTTCATCCATATCCAAATGGCTAGTCAAACTGCGCCGCGGCATACAACTAATGCAATGCTTACTGTCCAGCTGAATATCTAGCGGGTCGGCACAATGGCACCCTGGTGTCAACGTAAGCCGAACCGCATACTTCTTTTGTTTCTCCGATCCATCCCCGTCACTACTCTCGTACAGTTCGAAACATATTTGTGTCAGATAGTCCAGCTCGGGAATCGCGTTCCTTAACATCTTGGTCGGAATACCGCACTCGTAGATCACGTTCAGCAGCGTGTAGATATGCGACTCCTTCGTAAAGTAGGCAAAGCAGGCCCCGGATTCTTCCTTCTTCACGCAGTCTAGATCCGCGAGAATCTGTTTTAATAGCGGCAGACTGGTCAGAAGCCCAATGTCAAGTTTTTCATCGTTGGATATTCCATATTCTTGCGGACAGATATAGTCAAACAATACTTTTGTCAATCTATATAGCTCTCTTAGTCGTCGAAACCGTTCGTGCTGAAATTTATCTGACAACATTCCACCTCCTGTCCCATTACTGTTTTTCCTAAAGAATTCTTCACCCTTCATCAAAGGTGATTCCTTACTAGATGGCTGTGGCTGTGGTTGTGGTTGCTGTTGTTGCTGCTGCTGTAGCTTCTGTACTGCGTCAACGCTCTTCATCCTAGCGCATGCTATTCTCTCTCCATCATCATCTTCCGGAGGTAAAAAAGCATTCTCTAGAAACTGCCGGTTATGTAAAGCGTCATATTTCATAGTATCATAAAGCTCGCTGATCTTCGAGGGGTCGACCTTTTCCACTGTGGTAAACTCCCCGAACAATTTGTCCCATCGCTCCTTGAACAACATGGGATCCTCGCCACAACACCATCTGGACTGGAATGTATTAACATCCCGGCTTGCAAAATTCTTTTCCATAACCGCACTATGAAAATTCATCAGCTCAACGACATCCTGAATCACAACGCTCGGCTCCGGCATTTTAGCAGGCCATGTGAACTGTGCAGGCGGCTTCAATCCCTTTCTCAGCAATGGCTTAATCTTCTTCTTCACTTTATCCATTAGATCCTTCGCCGCATTGCTATCGTCCAAAAGATCCTTCCGTACAATTAGACTCTCAGGATCAACTTCTTTTTTATCCAGAAATGAGGCAAACCAGATCTGCGCACTCGTGGCAACTCGACGCTCAGAACTCGTAAAAACTTTTACATTCTCAAGTACACGCTTATTCATCAGTAACGTGTCCTTCCGCATCTGATCTCCAAGATCCTGTGATTGATATCTTGCAGAATGTGTAGGCTCGCCTCCCCATTTAAGAATTAGCTGAACTTTTTCTACCTCCAATTCTCCATTTAGCACAGGTTTAATTTGCACTTTAGTTCCTGCAAAATTCATCTTTCGATCCAATGCATGGGCCAAAAGCGTAAGCTTCCCTGCATCTTCAATCTTTTCCTCCTGTGCAGTTTTTGTAGCTTCTAGAACCTCTTTCAAAGATTCAGCGCCTCGAATAATAACCTCCTCTTTGTGCTCCTTTAGCAGATCAATGAAGGTGCTAGAATAGAACGAAAACTTCAACTTTTGTTTGGGAGTACGATCTGCATGTCGGATCACATATACAATTCCTTTCAGCTTCCAGCTCTGCTGTTTTTGTTCCGCAGGTTTTGTCAACGTCAACGAAGGCGGCATCCGCTTCTGACTATCTCGCACGGCAATAAAAATGCTTCGCAGCATCTTCGCACATTGATCATAATATTCTTGATTCTCCTTCACAAATGAGAAACCGTTTACATCAATGACATAGGATTTCCCATTCACGCGAAGCAAATCGAATCCACAAATTGCTTGATGAAAGGCAATTGCAATATTCTTTGCCATATTAGCTTCCTCGGGTGTCAGTTTAGTTACAAAACGGATCTCTTTGCCGAAGGTATTTCGTCGGACAAGCCCATCTACAACAGGTGACTTCCGTGTCTCTGCGTGACAGAAATTTGGTCCAACAGTGTAGGCTTTAACGTCCTCATAATTATCAGTGTCCATAAACTTTTCATAAATGTAACTGCCAGATGTGCGAGGAAATTTCAAAGATGCGTCAAACTCGGAAGACTTATTACCAACCTTTCGAAAAAGCTTTCGACCACCTCCTCCTTGAGAAGTATGATAATAGATATATACATTGTGATCTTCTCCGTTGACAGGTTTTTCAACAAACGGCTTGGAAAGCGTTTCTCCCTCTACCCATAAAGTATCATCGTCAATCATCTTCCAATCCGGAGCTGGGCCTCGCCGAATATTAACACCTTGCTCCTGCATACGCTTGTCTAGGACCGAGTCCACAATTGGACCTCCGTCGCGACTGATTTCAAGGCGCTTCGGTGTGGGAACACTGATACTATCGAGAACATCTAATACAAGTCGTCGGTCCCAAAGAAGCTTTTGAGATTGCAGATCGTTCAATAGATATGGTTTTCGAAGATTCGCATACTTGATTGCCTTGTCCAAAGGGAAACCAGTGCTGAAAAAGGAAATCAAATAATCACATGTGGGCCAGTTCTCAATTTCTTCATCAGGTTAGTTTTGCTTTCGTCCAGTCAGTATTAAAAACTCTCCAATTAATACATACCTTCATCAAGAATCACTTTATCCCCAAATATGACAGTCTCAAACATGCCATCTGAAATCAGACGGTTCAAAATCTGCCGGCAGGGCTTGCTGCGAGCTTTTGAGTCCATTGCACAAACACCAATCACGCCATACTTTTCTACCGGGGTCGGAGGACCTTGCATGAAAGTCGGACCCAAAGCTGGAGGAGGCAGATTGAACGATGAGTCTCGAGACGACGTCTTCGTGAGCGTTAGATTGAAATAGGACCGAGACGGACTGTCAGTCATTCTATCAGAAGACGCCGTGGGTGAGGAAGAACGAGACGACTTAGATGATGAGGTAGAAGCACCAAAACTTGATACTTTGCTCAAAGAAGAGGCAGACATTGTTCGAATTTCTTCTGAGCCTGGCTGAACTGATTGCTGTCTCTTCGTAAAAATTTGGTGTTGATCACCTGTCGAGGACAGGCAAGAGATAGATGAGTGCGGCGCGTCGGAGTGGTCGAGGTCTGAAATACTCATAAACTCGGCTGTGCTCGAAGAGGCCAGTGAAGATATGGATGAAGACAGCAGATATTTGGAGGTTGGCTGATAGCAATGCTGTCCCTCTTCTGTTTGTGATGGCTGATGGACTCTCTCACGTTGTGGCAATGGGAGAGACTGGTCAGTGTCGTAGATTGACAAAGGGGGTGAGTGGTGGGCCAGCCGATCAGCCATCGACCGGTCAAGTACTGCGTCACAAACTGAAAGATTAATGAAAATAAGAGAAGCAATAGACCCTTGTCTCTCGGTAAACAAAGCCGAAATTTGCGGTACTTTAAGGCATGTCCTTAATCTGCCGTTGGTCTCGCAGTACAGCTTTATACAATTATCCACTGAAGTTGCAGGTCAACCCACGTTGTGTGAATCTCAGGAACTTCGAAGCCGGACTGGCAACATTAAACTTTCGAGACAAGCCTTGATCTGCGCCTTGTGCAAATGTGACAAAATATTTGTATTTATGGCTTAAATCGCGGATTGATATTGTTATTTCTGTTGGGAGTTCGATGTCCTCCTTACGGAAGTTACCCGGGATCTTTAAAAAAATTTGGCAGGAGCACAGAGATCCAGCAGTAGGAGAGAGATTCACGCAGGATAGGCTGAAAAACAGAGAGGTAGGTAGTATTGATAGTACAATATTTTGCAATCCACAGATCATTATGCCTGCGGTTGTTGTTTCCGGAGAGCCAATGGACTCTTCAAAACGACGGAAGCTTGAAAGCGCAATCCAGAAGTCTGGCCGAAGGAAGCATGCCTCGAGAATATTTTCTCCGTTCAGAGTACGTCTAAAGGCAGCTATTTATAAGAATGATTGTACTGATAATTACAGGCTTTGGGCCATGTAACTAGTTCGGTTCCCTTTTCAGTTTCTACCCTTGGTCAGACATTCATAGTGACGACTGTGGTTGGCAATTCGTTCCAGATCTACGATGTATGTAGCAGCATTCAGTCGTTTGTTAGAATTCGGGCTAACTCTCATATAGGCTGCCACTTTACGGCTATTGTTTGTGTCCTCTCCTCAAACCTCTTCCCCTATTACTGCCATTTCCACCCATTTTCATCACGTTTATGCTATTTGGGGAACTACTTTGGGAGTTTTTCGAAGGGGCAAGTTGCAATACTCAGTGGAATCCGAGTCTCCTTCTCCGTTTAGAAATCTTCTGGTATTCGGCGATTACATATGTGTATCTTCCGAAGAGTCTATATATGTTTTCAGATTCTCATCATCTGATCGTTCTGTTTCTCCGGAGTTATACACATCTATCGACTTACCCCTTGGATCTGGATCGGTCATTTCGTTGGATCATCTTCATACATACCTGAATAAGATCATCGTTACAACCTCGACCTATGTATTTCTTTACAATATTAGAACAGGTTTATTAGTGTTTCAGAGCCAGCCTTTTGAAGCAATACTTACTGCCGTTGACGTTGCTCCAGTTTTAGATACTGTTGGGTTAGCTTTTGAGGATGGAAGTATTCAGGCATATAACATTCGATTTGGTAAGATTCTTTTTGAGCTAAATTGCAAGCAAAAAGTGACTTCTATTTCTTTTCGAACTGATGGAACTGCTCAGCTAGCTGCCGCAACAGCTGAAGGTGATATTTATTTTTATGATTTAAATCGACAGAGACGAATAAGTATTATGCGTGATGTCCATTCAGATGCCGAAGGTGGAGTATCTTGCATTAGCTTTCTCAATGGTCAGCCAGTGTTTTTGACTTCTGGCGGTGATAACTATTTGAAAGAATTTGTGTTTGATCCTGAAGTGACTACATCAACCGCCGTCATTCCCTCACCACCTAGACATCTGAGATCTCGTGGTGGTCACTCTAAGCCTTCAAAATACCTCTATTTTACGGATGAATCTGGCCATTTTTTGCTTTCTGCTTCACTTGATCGATCTCTATGGATGTTCTCATTGCGCAAAGATGCACAAAGTCATGAAATATCTCAAAGAGAGAAATCTAATGGCAACGGACGAAGACCAGGGATGGTTAGTCATATGCGCGAGAAGTTTCCGGAAATAATTTCCATGGCTTTTGAAGCTAATCGACAAGGCGATTGGGAGAATATCATAACAGCTCATAAAGGTCTCGCCTATGCTCGTACTTGGGACTCTCAAAAAGGAATTGTAGGGCGATGGCGGCTCAAAACTTCAGACAAAGGAACTGTTCGGTCAGTTGCGATTTCATTTTGTGGAAATTTTGGTCTTATCGGTTCTGCTCATGGAACACTTGATATTTATAATTTGCAGAGCGGTATCCACCGAAAACGTCTTCGGTCACATAAGCGTGCTGTTACCGGAATTGCGGTAGATAATATAAATCAAAATGTCGTGACGTGTTCTGTTGATCAAGAAGTCCATTTCATTGATTTCAAAACTATGGAAGTGAAGAACAGAATACAGCTTCCTGCAGCAGTAAATGCCTTACAGTTGCACCGCACATCCGGCTTATTTGCTGTTTCTCTTGATAATAACCAAATTTTTGTTATTGATATGATTGCAGCTCGAGTAGTGCGAGAACTTAAGGGCCATTCCGACAGGATTACTACTTTCGATTTTTCAGCAGATGGTCGGTGGATTGTTTCAGCAGCTAGAGATTATACAGTTCGTACTTGGGATCTCCCTACTGGGATTTGCATCGACGCTGTAAGATTTCAATCTATTGTTACATCACTAAGATTATCAGGGACAGGAGAATGGCTTGCGACGGCACATGAAGATAATGTTGGTATTAATCTTTGGGCAAACCGAACATTGTTCAAGGCTGTTAATTTCAGACAAATCTCTGAATCAGAAATCGCTGAATTAGAGATGCCGACCATTTCTGGTGAAGGAAGTACTAATATTTTGGAAAATGCACTTGGAGAAGAGTCTGAAGATGAAGATGTATCTGATTTGGATCGTACTTATGTCTCAGCTGAGCAAATTAGTCCACAGTTAGTGACTCTAAGTACACTTCCCAGAAGTAGGTTTTCTACACTTGTCCATCTTGATGTGATTCGTCAGCGAAACAAGCCTAAAGAAGCTCCAAAAGTACCCGAAAATGCACCATTTTTTTTGACTTTGACTGGGTCAGAAGCTGATGGCGAGCAGAGACCACTTGAGGCTAAGAAACAGAGGAAGAAAGAGAACAGTCAATCAGCATTGTTGGAGAGATCGACGACGCGATCCGAATTTGAACAAAAACTAGTGGAAGGCCATTCGATAGACGAATATTCTGATTGTATTGAATATTTAAAGATTTTAACTCCATCTATGACGGATCTTGAAATTCGTTCGCTGCAATCCGATAATCTGGACAAGTTTATATATTTTATAGAGGCTATGACGCAACATCTTCGTACAAGACGTGACTATGAAGCTGTTCAAGCCTGGATGGCAATGTTTCTCAAAATCCATAGCGACGTACTTTTGAAGCAGGAAGAAAATTCCGATGTGATGCGAGCGATTGAAGAGTGGAAATTGGCGGAGAACAATGAGAAAAAGAGACTGGACGAGTTGCTAGGCTATTGCGCCGGTGTGATTCAGTTTTTGAGGTTAGAGTAATGGAAATTAATATATTTGTAGATATGACAAGTACTTTTATTTTAAAAATATAAAAGTCAATTTCAGAAACAAAAGTATCTGACTCGTATGTACGACACTATCATATTCTAATCTATTTTAGCGCGTTTGGAGTTGTGTTCTTGATTGTCTGAAAGCGCTTGCTGAGTCCATTGCGGATTAGCCTCAAAAGCTGACAATTTCGAGTCTTCATCTAAATCCTTAATATGATCGGTGGATCTCACCGAGACTTTATCCGACTTTTTGATTCCTTGGATCTTGTTGTTATGATATATTGCATCTCCCTTAGCTTTGGCCAAAGGACCCCAACCTTTTGGTAATTCCGGATATCTTGTCATTTTGTTCTTTCGGGACGGGTTGCTAGCAGCAGGATCGTTAGTGAAATCAACGGCAAATTTCGGTTCGCGACGCTCTAAAAGCTTTACAGCTGGACTGTGAGGCTTTAAAACCTGGTTATTGATTGGATTTTCCTTAATCCAGGCACGCATCACGTCGAATATGATATCGTAGGTCGCATTGGTCTTGATACACCCAGGTTGAGCATGAGTGGCAGAGACCTGGTAGCCCGCATTCATGAGCGCAGATGAAATAGCATTGTAAGAAGGAGAAAGAGATTGAAATGCTGCGGATAACTTTTGAGGCATAAAATAAAAGGGAGCGTCGTGAACTTCGTCAACAGCTAACTTTAGCATAGCATCCAACCGTTTCCGGGTTTTGTATACCGTCGAGTCGCCAGACTGTTGTACGAGTGTCTGCACCCGTGAGATGAAGTCTTTGTTGTGAATTGGACCTCCCCACATAGGCCCCGCCAAATTCATGGTAGACCCACAGTGATCACAGTGTGAGTTGGTTGGAGGACCTTGAGGAAATTGAAATGTACGATTATTATTTTTTTGTTTGACTCTTCCCATTCGCTGGTTAGTGATTGCATGACATCCGCTACATGCATAAGAAATCATTGTATTACTAAAAACTCGGTGTTAGAATTTAGTATAAAAATTGATAAATGTCTGCTTACCTAGCCAAATTTTTGACTTGAATAGGTGAAGTCTTCACTCTCACGAACAGTCGAACGTAAAAGTCGATTGACAGACAAAGCAAAGGTTCGATAGTACGGTTATGTCTAGCCGCGGATGTAGCGATAGTGCTTAATACTATTCTGACAGCGGCCTCGTGGCAGGCTTCAGTTAGCAACGGAACACCTCCATACATTGAGAAGCACTTTTCTGGATATCCATGGCCAGCCAAAACACCTAGATCGGTACAAGTTATTAAAAGTAGACCGTCATTTGCGACAGCTTGCACTGCAGCATCGAGAAACGGAGCGGCTGTTCCATAAGGGTCGAGGTCAATACAATGGAATGGCTTTAGCTTTGCAGCATGCATAACCGAATTCACGTCGCCTATGGAGGGCTCGACTATTCCCGAAGCCCCTTTGTTGTAATCGATGTTTCGCTTGATGGCTTCAACAGCAGAAGGAGAAAAATCATTCGCAACTACTGTCTTGACTTCAGGAATTTCCAATGCATAGCGAATAGCTCGTAAACCGGTAGCTGATAAACCCTCCAAAATAGTGACGAACCGATCCGGGATGTGCCCAGCAACAGCTATTGAGCTGCCGCCATCACGAATGGTATCGGTAGAAGTGGTGATGTTAGAGGAAGATGTATGTACAACTGCTTCACTAGACTCATTTTTGTCGGGCACTGATTCTTTGAATGTATTTTCTGATTCTGTCTGAAATTTCGTGTTCTCTGGATTAATACTGACAAATTTGCTATTTTCTTCCACTTGACCAGCTTGCTTCTTTGACTTTTCCCGTTTCTTGCGCTCTTCCCTAGAGCGTGGCTTCTTCCGTTCCTTATAATCCTGAGCCCAAGCTCTGATTACAAATGTGCTGAGATCTCGGTTAAATTGTTGAACTGGATTATAGAAAACTTGGTTCTGATTCTCAAACAACACCGAAGCCTTTCCCTCCGAAAGAAGCAAATACTTTTTGCCGTCCGCATCCGAAACCTCCTCAAGCCCTCGAATTACATCTTCAAGTGCACCCATAGAACCTAATTCAGTTTCTGCGCTGTGCTTGCTGGACAAATTGGAAGTACTGTCGGGACTAGACGAATAGGCAGTATTCCAGTGGGCTCGAAAACTGACACGACTGCAAAGCAAAGGAGTTAATTTGATACACCGATAAAAGCTGATTGAGTTGCAGTTAAAGATACGAGTATTCATCGACCGTAAGCGAGAAAAATAAATAAAAATGCGGATTTCATACAGTTCCTTAAGCTCGAGATTTGAGTTTGATTTCCAAATTCTCAAATTTTTCAAGCCAGGGAAGTTATTAAGATGAGCTTGATTCTCCCAGCGAGATTTAAACCTTCACGGAGATCAATGATCAATGATCGTTGTCTATGCGAATGATCTCAAAATGTAATTTACTGAAAAAGCAATTGAAAAATTAATGTTTGTGACAAACCAGTGAGATTGCTTGATATCAACACTGGAAACTGCACGACTGTACTAATTCTATACTCTACGAGAACATACAATCATCCAATCCAACCGTTAAAAGTTCATGATAGCATTCTGCATTTTCTGCAAAATTAAATTATTCTTAATACATATATTTGAAAACAAGTTACGCCGATTCAATTCCCTCAACCAGACTAAATGCTAAATCATCAAAGCTCATGGGTTCCTGATCCGATCAAAGAACGTCTTGACATCGTGCTCAGAAACTATTCGTCCGTCTTCCGCAAACGGCTTCAGAAAATCTGAGAGCTTGCTTTTGACTTGATTGTATGCATACAAGCCTTCTATAGCATTTTCTCGCGGCAAAGAGCTCAATGCGCGTGTCCCTGCATCAAGTAAAGAAGATGCTATTTGAATGTTAGTGTTTCTTTGGTGCAAACACGGCCTTATGGAATAACTTACTTTCATCCTCATCCTGAGGCGGCTCGTAAGTGACTTCCTCTTCCATCAACATTGGAAATCTGTTCAGAAATTTCAAGCACTCTTTGCAGCGGCATATATGCTCTCTCCAATCGTTCTCCAAAAACAGAGAAAATTCCTCCTCTGCAGGTGTTAATAGAGGCATCTTGCAAGTATCGGTTGAAGAATCTTCTTCAATTACAGTTAAAGCAGTTGAAGTCGATGTAGTTGAACTACTTGATGAAACCAAGGAATGTGCTTCCAACGATGAAAAATCTGGTGATTGCAACTCAACGCGCTTTTGTGAAGTCACAACGGGCTCTGAAAGTTCCAACGGTCGTTTCGATGTAATTCTATCTTTGAAAGAAATTGGAGATTTGGAAGCTACTTCTTCCTTCTTGCGAGCAACAGCTTTCAATGCAACCTTTTTCCAGCCTGCCCAACGACCAAGAAATTCCCTATGTTTTGAAACGCATCTCCAGCAGATAAAAGCTTCGAAATCCGAATCATCAGGAAATCCCGGAGGGGGGACATGCTCATCTTCGTCGCTTGCATTTTCGTTGACTATTTCCGAGGGAGAGCCCGGAAGATCCTCCACTAATGCAGGCAACAAATTTACTCCCGTTGGATGTCCCTTCGGGGCCTCAGGCTCTCTCTTTGCAGCAATTGGAGACCCTGAAGTACCAAAATCATTTTCATCAATCGGAAATAGTCGAACTCCCGTAGGATGACCAGATGGAGATTTTGGTTGCTTATGCTCTGTTGCAGGTTTGATTATGTCGTCGTCAGCTGACTCTTCGAGTTCCAGAATTACTTTCGTAGGATGTCCTTTTGGAGACTGAGGCATTTTGCTTTCATGATCAGAGATTTTTGGTTTGAAATCTTCCTGGACAGAATTACCCTGAGGCGGGAAGGGCAACCCCATTATGCACTCTTCATGATACCAATCTTCGTTACAGACATCTCCAAGTAAGCACTGATACATGACACCTTTTTCGGCATCGACGTCGTATTTTGTATCGCAGATACAAAAGCGACCTTCAAAGTTGTGGCAATAACTAGTGGATCAGTATCAATCTAGATAATCTGGAAACAGAATTTCTCACCGGTTAGTCGAGGATGGCATATCAAGCTCACTGAAATTCTTCCGCAAATTACAACCACCAAATGATTTCATCCTCGTAGTCCCACAATCACAGGTGAAGTTTCGCTTGCTGAACAATTCGACCAGATCATGATCGGCATGACACTGGATACTGCAGCTATAACAAACTCCAGCCGCCTCTTCAGATCCAGACTTACTTTGGCAAGTCAAGCACGCATATACCTGCTGACGTAAAGGACCATCAAAAAATGTGCAATGGGTCGGATCATAAGGTAAAATCTCTCGGGCGTCTGTCTCACTATGGTATTCCGTGGTTAATTATTGTTCAAAAGGAAATTATACAGCTGGACTCACAGTCTTTGCTGCTGCTCAAGATAATCAAGGGCCGTGATGGATTCGGGACTATTTGCTGACTCAGAGCCACTCATCGCGTCGGTCTATCAAAATATTAATAGTCAGGCGAAGTCCAGGTAACTTTGATGGTCCCTTCAATAACTGAGGCTGCAAATGAATATATGTTTGCGGAAATTGCGAGCTTGGATGCACGCGTTGGGTTCAATTTGAGACGTCACGCGTGACGCGAGCTTCCCTCGACTAGTGTCTGGTGACTAAATCGGATTAATTCCCCTCATTGTGTCATCGAGTTTATCACATGCCCTCTCATACGCGACACGCACGCGTCAACTATATGCTATACACCTTACCCTTTACGCGTCTTCACGCGTTACTGTCTACCGCGGCCCTCCTTCACTTTAGCTCAAGAAGGAGAAGTAATTCATCCCTTCCTTCCCAAACATAGATTCCTCCCAGGCCATCTCCCCAGTTTATTTTCTTCAAAAGAATTATCTCTATAATTTATAAAATTCATTCTTGTTTTGATTATCTGCTTCGAAAATAAATATTTTGTTTACTTTTTACCACAGGTTAACAGAACCAAATGTCGAGCAGAAAGAGACAAGCATCTGAGGATGGCACAAGTGATTCGGAGGAACAACAATCGCAGATCGCACCTCCCTCACTTCCGCCTTCATCGCCTCCTGCTATGCCATTTGACGACAGTTTGGAAGATGAAGTGCTAAACGACGATGATTTGATTGACGATCTTGACGAACAGGCTGAGGAAGAAGATGGAATAGACCTCTTTGATGACAATTTGGAGAGGTAGGTTCAGGTGATTATAATTGCGAAGTCTTTAATTTAACTGAACTAGAGATTATGAGAACCTGGACCGCAACAACAACTATAATTTGGGTGCCAGGGATATAGACGATGGTGACTATGATGATATGGATATAGATGAGCGACGAAGAGTGGAAAGATTGCTAGAGCGAAGAGATCAAGCAGTTCGTTCGCGTCGTGGTCTTCCTGATATGTTTCTTGATGGTAAGCATAGACAGTACAAGGCTTTGGAATAATATCTTGACATTTCCTATAGAAGATGATATGGACCTTGAAATTCCTACTCGACGTCGACGTCGAAATCAGTACGATGAGGATCCTGATCTCCTTGATGAAGATCCGATGGCAGAAGAACTCTCCTTGAATGCACTTGCCGATGTCAAAGCGCCCACTATTGCAGAATGGGTTACACAACCTGCGGCCCATCGCACGATTGCTAAAGAATTCAAGAACTTTCTATTCGAGTACATTGACGAAAATGGTCGGTCCGTATATGGTGCTCGTATTCGAACTCTTGGTGAGATCAACAGTGAGAGTCTTGAGGTTAGCTACCAGCATTTATTGGAGGCCAAATCGATTCTTGCAAAGTTCTTGCTTCATGCACCAGCCGAAATTCTCAGGATTTTTGATGTGGTAGCCATGGAAGTCACTGAAATCCATTATCCAGAGTATTCACGTATTCATCTAGAAATTCACGTTCGCATAACTGATATGCCTACGATTCGTGCGTTGAGGGACTTGAGAGAATCGCATTTAAATCAATTGGTTTGTGTGACTGGCGTCGTGACTCGCCGTACAGGTGTATTTCCTCAGTTGAAGTATATCAGATTCAATTGCACAAAATGTGGTGAGATTCTTGGTCCTTTCTTTCAGGAATCGGACGTGGAAGTCAAAGTATCATTTTGTCATAACTGTCAGGCGAGAGGTGGATTTGTGATCAACACTGAAAAAACGGTCTATCGAAATTATCAGAAAATAACTCTTCAAGAGTCGCCCGGAAGTGTCCCTGCAGGGCGACTGCCACGTCACAGAGAAATTATTTTACTGTCCGATTTGATTGATACAGCAAAGCCAGGTGATGAAGTTGAGCTTATTGGTATTTACAAAAATTCATATGATGGCCAACTAAATGCTCGGAATGGATTCCCAGTGTTTTCAACAGTCATAGAGGCTAACAATTTTAAACGACGAGATGAACGGGGCGAAGGTCATTCTTGGACGGAAGAGGATGAGCGAGAAATCAGACAACTGTCTCGACAGCCTAATATTATTGACAAGATTATCAAGTCAATTGCACCCTCGATATATGGACATGAAGATATCAAAACAGCGATTGCATGCTCATTGTTTGGCGGTGTTCGTAAGGATATCAATGGCAAGCATTCTATCCGTGGAGATATCAATGTTTTGCTCTTGGGAGATCCTGGTACAGCAAAGTCTCAGTTTTTGAAGTATACAGAACAGACTGCACACAGAGCGGTTTTTGCTACTGGTCAAGGTGCTTCTGCGGTTGGTCTGACGGCTTCGGTCAGAAAAGATCCTTTGACTGGTGAATGGACTCTCGAAGGGGGAGCATTAGTCCTAGCTGACAAGGGCGTCTGTATGATTGATGAGTTTGATAAAATGAACGATCAAGATCGGACATCAATTCATGAAGTCATGGAACAGCAATCAATTTCGATTTCAAAAGCCGGTATTGTGACTAGTCTTCAAGCTCGTTGCGCTATTATCGCCGCCGCAAATCCAGTCGGTGGACGATATAACTCAACGATTCCATTTGCTCAAAATGTGAATCTTACGGAGCCAATTCTGTCTCGATTTGATGTTCTGTGCGTTGTCCGCGATTTGGTTGATTCAGAAACTGATGGACGATTGGCCAGATTCGTGATAGACTCGCATTCTAGATCACACCCTGGTCAGGACGACAATGCCGATGAAGATCTCGAGATGGCGGATTCGCCAAGTTCCTCGTTGCCTCAAACAAATTTGACCTCTGAGATTTTTGAAGATGCTACTTCGTCTCCTATGCAGACTCGAAAGCAACGCCGTTCTCTGGAGTCAATCTCACCGATTTCGCAAGAACTGCTTTCCAAATATATCTATTATGCAAAGCAGAAGATCCAGCCGAAATTGCTTCATGTAGATGAAGACAAGATCTCCAAGCTTTACTCTGACCTTCGTCGTGAATCATTAGCAACTGGCAGCTTCCCTATTACTGTTCGTCATTTGGAATCGATTCTTCGACTCTCGGAAGCCTTCGCAAAAATGCGCTTATCGGAGTATGTCTCGTCGTATGACATTGATCGAGCTATTAAGGTTACAGTTCACAGTTTTGTCGAGGCACAGAAAGTCAGTGTCAAAAAGTCACTCCAGCGGAGTTTGATGAAGTATACGCTTTCTGATCCACGACCAGGATTGAATAGACGGAGACCGATTGCAAATGCTGAATCCAGTTCTGCTGTGGGAGAAGAATACGACGTGTAACATTGAAAGATAGTGTATTTTTAGCGAGTTTACTTTTGTAAGAATATGATTGTTGGGAATATAGTTTGCTAAGGAGTAATGTGTAGGATTAGCGATTAGTATTGATTTTGTCAGTACAAGTTTACGCTAACGGCTAGGTCGAGCAGAACAGGATTGAATTAGCACAAAAGATCAGCAAGAAAGTGCTGTGAAGTATCTTGTAGCGGATTTCATGGATTAAAATTTGTTCAGTACATCCTAACTGAAGTGGATCTCGATGTCAATCTTAAATTTCCGAACAAATATATTTTTTGTTATGAATAGTTGCCACTATTATAGTTCTATTAAACTAACCGATATTGGCTATCAATCTCTGACTGCAAAAATATGTTAATAATATACAAAGAAGATCTAATTTGGTCTCCGACGAGATCTTTTGCGTCGTCGATCACTATCTTGATCTTGGTCATCTTCATCGAGCATACTCTCATTCTGTCTCTGACGATAAGATTGCCAAGGTGCAGAATTAGGCTGGACAAGCACGTATTCACCGCTTTCATTTCTACGAACACGATCGCTAATTCCATTGGGATCTAATGCACTGCTTGCTTCAATAGCCGATAACTCATCTTTGGAGACGGTTTTAAGAAATGATTTAGGGATACCAGTCGTTGGCTTGACTTTACGTCCTTCAAACTGGGGGTCGTTGTTCGTAGGACATGCCTGGATCCAATGACCTAAATAGAAAATTAGTACGCATATTATTTCATAATTGCAAAGAAAGAATTTAAACTGACCTCGCTGTCCACATCGGTGACAGACATATGTAGCCGGAGGAGGATAATCTGGGGTAGGTCTCTGCCGTGGATTATTACCAGTTCTTGAAAAGACAGGCGCTGCACTATCAACTTGTTAAAAAATTAAGGTCCAATAATTAACTAATACATACTTAGCCATCGATTCTTGTGTCTGTAGCCAATTTTCAGACTGAGCTTCAAACATGCTACTAATTCTTTCATCTTCCTCTGTAACAAGCTCATTTGATCCGTTTGTAATCGTTGGTATTGACACTGGAGCAAGTGGTTTTCTTGCAAAATCATTACGTCCACGGCCACCTATTCCAGGCATGGGACCCAATGAGGGCCCCTTAGCATTAACGTAACGAACGGCCGTTCCGCGTCCAGATCTTGAAGGGGCACTTCGTTTTGCGACTACAGTCAATGAACGCGGTAAAATTTCACTATCATCCTCATATATTTCTTTCGTATCTGGATTTAACAAAATCAAATCAAAATCAGTTCCATCGCCAAGCTTATTTGCCAAGATGATTTCTCGTTTGAGATCAAATACTGAAATGCCTGTGCCATCGAAGTTGATGCGCATCATGTCGCGCTGAGATAAGAATTTGTAGTAGATAGAAGACGACATAGCGTTCAAGATTGAATTACACCATGAACTAAATATTTGCTGTATCTAAATATCCACGATTTAACTGAGTTTCGCGGTTAGGAGTACGGTTAAATCAATTCGTTTCGCCAGGCTGATCAGATTGTCCTTGAACTGGGAAGAGTACACTATTCGCGTCTGTCAGTCAACTATGTACTATTGTGGGAGTATAGCTGTAATAAATAAGTTGTTGGTACTAGCTACGCTTTGCTTGAGAGCCCATACCCGAAGACATTGCTGCCTATTTCGGCCAATCATTGTAAAAGCATATCTGTCACGCCATCGGGCTGTTCCAGAACAATAGTTTAGATCTGCGATCTAAACCTAAACAGGAATTTTAATTATAGTTTGATGACTTCATTCCTTTTTTGGAAAAATGTCAACAAAGACCTGTTCAGGACCCTGGGGTCTCTTAATAGAAAAGGTCCCCACTTTCGTCTGGAGATGAACTTGTTCTTGTATTTCTCACATTCACTCTTTGAACTTGATTTCGTATCTGCTTTCTATTTTGCTTTTTGCGCTGTCACTCTCTTGATCTACTTCCACACTCTTTTGAAGCGATCATTCCATTTTTGTCTACTGTTTCCATCCAATTTTTCGCTGATCTCAAAGCCGTGGTATGCTATTTCAGATGGTTTTCGCTCAGAGCCGATTACTTTGAATGCAAAATAGCTAATTTTATAGTTTTGATTTTTACAATGAAGTTCTTGTTCTATATCCTCTCTGCTCTTCTCGCGCTCACTCTTGCACAAGCACGCGAGACCAGTACCATGACCTTGACTGTAACCGTCACGTCAGAGACAACTTTATACACCGACTACACTACGCTATCATCGACCACAGAGTCATCTGCATTGACTTCAACCATGGTGGAAACTGTTACCGTTACTACTACATCTTGCGTTACCTCCACGAGCACTATCTTGCCCAGTTCTACTTCCTTCAATTCCAGTATGACGATTCCTTATGCTAATGCCACTACTTCCACGGTAACTTCTTTTATGACTTCTATCACAGCTGCATCTTCGACAGCTTTGAATTTGACTTATCCAAAGTATAATCTTACTTATTCAATTGCAAATGCCACAGCTCCTCCTGCTGCTACCTTCACTGGTGCTGCTTCGCGCAATGTGGGCACTTTTGGGGCTATCTTTGCGACTATCCTTGCTAGCATAATGTTAAATCTCTAACGTGACCTGTACTTATACTTTCTATTCTTTGTGTTTCAATTTCCTGTTTTGCTCAATTATTGTCTTTTGGGGTTTTGATGATTTGGCCAAGTGTGGGTTTTGATGATTTTGTGAAGTGTATTTCAAATGATTTTTCTTACTTTCTTTTCTCATTGATAATGCTTTGGACGACATGATTCTTGCATATTCTCTTTCACACGATGTTGAATTTTTTTGATATATTCACTGGATTCTTATGATTTTCCGATCTTGCCTACCGACCGTTCTATATTTTCTCTTTGCGATCATGCCAACTATCTTTCATTCATTTATTTTCTTTGCGCTTCTTTCTTTCTAAATTTATATGCAATTGAATTCTTAATCTGTGTAGATTTAATTAAACAACAATAACTTGTACACATTAATGCTCCAGCTTCACAATCCGCAAACCTACAAATTCCTAAGCAAACCATAACCAAAAAACATAGCCAAAAACATTAAACAAACTAATATAGCAGTGATAAAATTCGTCAAAGACTATGCAAGACCAAAAATAAGAGATGTTCAAAATCTGGGACGTCTATTCTCGGTATATTCCAACTCTCCATTAGAGTCCGCTTCGATACAGTCAGGGCTATTCAATGGAACATATTTGGCTGATCCCGAAGTTGATGGTAGATTGACTGTCTGCCATGGAAGTCGACGTACACTATCATGCTCAGTAGTATACTTATAGTCGTGATCATAGTCAGTAATAGCAAGACCAATTGCTTCTAAACCAACATCTTTGGAATCCTCTGGTAATAATTCCCTTGTGCTGTAGTTTAAAGTATATAATGGATCGTTGACAGATTTCTTCTCAAAAGATTCTTCTTCTTCTTCGGAAGACCTAGACGAACTGAATAAGGCAATCAAAGCTTGGATAATCATCAATAGAGCAAGAATACAAGTTAGAGCCGCTTGGAGAATAATCAGCACAATACCAACAATAGTTGTTGTTTCTGCCGCAATTCCAAGTTCTTTGACGAAAATAAGCACGCAAACAAGTGAAATTAGTCGAACAATCGAGATAATACAGTTGATAACATTTCCACTGCGACGATTAAATGGCCGCAGAACAAGCAAAACAAAGAGGAAAAGTCCTTCAATTACAATCTGACCGACAACTTGAAGCATACCATTGCCATCTCCCAGAGCAATAAAAGCACTTCGAGCGACGGCAACTGCAAATCCTGCTAAAAAGAACCACCAATATTGAGATCGGAACGAGCCGTAAAATGGGCCGTACAAACGAACCCATGACTTATTAGCATATAAACCGTCGATTCCTTCAGTCGTCTGTAAAGCCTTACGCGCTAGATATACGATACGAATAGTGTATCCACCAAGAATAGCGGTGAAAATGCCAAGCGACACACCAGCAAGCACTCTAGTAGCCCATGAATCTCCAATTTTAAACTGATATAGGCAATACAGGACCCAGGTTCCATAGAGAATGATTAGCACTCGCACGACTATTGACGACAAATACGACCAGTATCTCTCACGGAATGTTTGGAGCTTCTTGGGCAATGTTCCTGTACGGGCCCAAATTTCAACCACAAGACGAAACACGAAAATCGCAAGAACAATTGCAGCCATGACAAGACAAAACAAAACAAGGAAAAGCATGAACGCATTCGCATTAGGGACAAGAAGATGCTCAATGTAGCGCGCGAATCCGGCCACCTTGGTCAAAACCGTATAGGAGCTGTCAGAAGTACTGTTTGTGTCTCCAGTTGAAAAGCTTAGACCGTCAATGTCAAATCGACGAATCAATTTTGATGCAATACTGGATTCTTCAGAATCTGTATTGTTTAGAATTATATATGCACCTGTTTCATAATCCAGAACAGTCGAGTCTTGAGATGTTTTCCAAGAACTGAGAGTCGTGTTTCCACCGGTCTTAGAACGGAAGCTATCGATCTGGCTCTGCACCGAGCCCCAAGTAATGAGAAAAGTTGACCAACCGAAATTTTGCGCAAACGAGCTATACACAGTAGGATAGACAACAGACATCATACCATTCATAGCCATGGATTGAGTCCATGAAAAAAAATCTGCAAATCCTGGAGATGAAGAACCCTGACTGCCGGTACTTGCAAAGGAAGACACAGCTCCAAGGGCCAAGGCACCTGCAGATAGGGCAGCAGAGACGTATGTGACTTTAGTTAAGCGGGTTGTCTTGCCATTAGTAATCGTGGACTGAAAGCATGCAACCTCCTCATTGCTATCACTGGAGTTTAGTAAAAGCTTTGCAGTTCCGTCAAGATCAGGTATAGAGTAAGCTATGCTGGGAATCATATCTGCGTATGTAGTGGGGATGTCGACGGTACCCTTGGCAGAGTAGCTACCAGCTGGAATCGGGCACAGTTGAGTAATATTATAATCACAAGGGTCAAACGAATAATCGAACAAATCTTTGCCGTATGCAGAAACATACAGTGTAGCTGTTAAGTTAGTTACAAGTCCTCCGACAGAAACGTCAGGTCGGAAAGCCCACATACCAGTGACATATTGCTCCTCAGTAGATGTTCCAGCGACATCAAAAGTCACATTCTGCGTGTCCTTAGAGTATGATATCTTGAATGAATTAATAACAATCGTTGAATTGTCATTATCTGAACAAGAATAGACTTCATCAGTAGACAAGACGCTATCCGCGGAGACGAAGGCGACGGACAAAGCAAAAACAGCCAATCCAGCAATGAAACGGGGGGTTTTCATTGTTCTTCTTCTCTATACAAGTAGGAGCAAGATATTCGTTGCCGAGTAAAATATGCAAGTAGCAAGAAGACTAGATGGATATAGTATAACGATAACCCTAGGCGAAAATCCAAAATTATTGCAAACGCAGACGAAACAATTTCGGGGAACGAAGAGGGGGAGCAGCAGAACTGGAGGAAAGGGGATCGCAAGGATGAGGATTGCCGTTGGAAAACCGCTCCGCCGAAGTATTTTTGTTGCTATCTGCTGTTTACTTTTCTGCGCTGAAACAAGCTATTTCAGGATAATCGAACTTATCAGTGCAAAATCTCAGCTCCGAAATGCGTTTGAAATAGCAAGAATTGACATCTATTTGCTCGATTGCAGTATCCCTG